>NW_015090920.1:11848733-11861635 GCF_001431845.1 Calidris pugnax
TTTTTTTTTCTTTTTTTTTTTTTTTTTTTTTTTCCATAGAAACACCTGGCTGATCTTGACAGCTAGACTCTTTAGAGACCCAGTAATACAGATTGCATATCATGGATGTAAAGACTATTTCTGAAATTTTTAAGTCATTTATATAATGTTATTGAAACAGTAAACAGCATCCGAACTTGTGAAGTACAGTATTTCCAGTAGAAATATGGAGTGATTATAACCCCCTAAATCCATGAGCCCTGACCTGCAAGACTGCACACATTGCAGTACCACGTATAATTCTAGTCACCTGTGTCTGTGAATTAAAAGATGTGCAGCAAAAATGCAAGAGGAATACTAGAAGAAATGGAAAGTCAGTTTTTGATGACTTGAGGGCTTTATTTGTTTGCCATGGCAAGCAATGGCTGAAAGAAAATGTGAATTCTTGGTATTGAAGCTAAAATATATTTTTCCCTGAGGAAACCAAGATGTTTTGTCCATAAATGAATTAAAAATGCAAATTAGAAGATTTATAATTACCACAGAGATTTTTCTGTCAAAAATATTAATTTTAGGCTAGACTATGTGTAATTAGTTTGAGTTGCATGAGATTGTCTAGACTGGACTCGATGACCCAAGTCATAGGACAAGTTGGGATCTTCAGTGTTTGTGGATTTTTTTAAAATGTAGCTCTAGACTGATGTTACTGGCGTGTCTGTTCTTTCTCATGATTCATTTTTGTCTCTTGCTGTGTTTATATTTGCATCATCACTGACTCATTGGGGTTTTTTTGTTCAACTCAAATGTATTGGGTGGAGGAGTTACAGGGATTACTGAATCCAATGTTTTCTGGGGATTACCTCCCATGATATGCATGGAGTGCCAAAAATGTAGGTACTTGGGAACATAGTCATCGTTAGTATGACTCTTTTTCCAAACAGAGGGTTCGGTCTTGACCTTCTAGTGTAAACAACCAGAAGAACTGTAATCTGTTACTTTGAAAAAAGCTCTGTCCCACAAACATTTATCCTCAATAATAAACTATTCCAGAGATGAAATAGTAGCATAAACACGCAAGGTAAATAGATATGAGGCTTCTGAAATTCCCACCAGCAAAATATTTTAACACAAGTAAATGTATAATATTCTTAACTTAATAGTTTTCTTCTCATTAACACTTGTGACTTGAGAGATTGCCAGCATAGCTGGTTACTGAGATGGGCAGGTTTTTTATAAATATAATATAATAGAATAATTTTTATAATAGAAATCTCACTGAAATAGCTTTTTCCTGAAGAGGGGGATGTTCACTGTGTTTTTATCTCTAAAGTTATACTGATGTAAGTTGAGAATAACTTTGCTGATGTCAGTGGAGTGTTTAATAGAAGAGAGATGGCTAATTGGTTGTTTACAGATATGCAAATGTGATACCTGTAAGACTTGAATATTTCAAACAATTTATATTGCCTTCTCTGATTCAAAAGCCTGAGAACTGCTACAGAAGAACTAGAATAATGTTTTCAAATAAGGCTTTTTAATCAGAGAAAATAAACCAATCGAACAAGAACAACCTTTATACAAACTGTCAAAACACATAAAAATCAAACAGGGAAAGTTCTCCTGAGCTGCCTGTTGAACTCCTTGTACTTCACCAGTGGGATTTATAGAACTGCAGTAAGATGGGGAGAAGAACAAAAGCAGGAGTTACTTTGCGTGGGGCAGACCTACTTAATTTAACCCTCTCTCACTCTACACCCAGGTTCAGACATTCTGCCAGATGAGTGTCCTGAAATGTCTTACTTTTTTTGCCCAGGTTCTGTGTCGAGAGCTTGCGGTCTATACTGACATGAAAAAATAGGCAGGTTTTTAAAATGTGAGTGATGGCAAAAACAGATATTTCAGAGCATAGGCATTCTTTCTGATGTTAATACCAAGTTGCTCTTAAACATTTGATCCAAAAGTAGTTACTTATCTTTATCAACTTCTCCACTATCTCAATTTACTCTGAATAAGGTCTAAATTTAGAAGGGGTCTGATATTTGAGTGGGGTCTGGGTAGACCCTAACGGAGGAAAATAAAAGTGGCTGGCTATTTGCTTGAGGTATTTGCCAGTTCTGAGCAAAGAAAGAGAATAATGCCAAAACTTCCCATGGCCCTGCTTCAAGTGTGACTAATTTATTTTGATCTGGGCTCCATTTTCATCTGTGTCTCCATTGAATTTGGTCTTTTAAGTTGTGTCTTTCTATGTTTTCAGTTTTTGCTGTAAAGTGACCTCATTAGGTCTGGTAATTATTTAATTTTGCTTGTTTCCTTTTTTTTCATGTTTTTGTTTATGAAATTGGCAATAATACTTATGTTGTCCTTTCTGAGTAGCTTTGCAAAGCAAATCTGGGAAGAGTAAACTGGAGAAATTATATTTTTAAAAATGAACTTTGTCAATTTATCCTATTTTC
Source organism: Calidris pugnax (assembly GCF_001431845.1). Lineage (NCBI taxonomy): Eukaryota > Metazoa > Chordata > Aves > Charadriiformes > Scolopacidae > Calidris > Calidris pugnax. The sequence goes on from NW_015090920.1 coordinate 11,851,166, forward strand.
CATCTGACTTTTTTTTTTTTTACTACTTTGCCCCCCAATGCTTATAACAAACCATTACATTAAACAAAATTACAATAACTTTACTCTGCAAAGTTATATGCAGTTTTGTTTGTGTAACCATTAAATGAGTAGGCTCCTTTGCATTTGCTTGACATTAGAAGTATATGTCAGTGGTTAGAAACTCAAGGCAAAAATACTTAAACACAAGACAAGAGCACTGAAACTCTTTGGGCAGGAAGGGGAAGTTAAATTAGTGCTATGGAGCCCAGGGCAAAGAAAAGACTTAAAATTACAGTTCTTAAGTATGTATGCAATTGAGCAGTTAGGAATAAATGTTTTCATGTATCCTCAATTTGCTCTACCAAACACCCTGCATAAATATATTTAGTAAGAAGTAAGAGTTAAAGATAAATGCAATGTTTAGGATGCAGATGTTAACTCCCTGTAGAAGTCTTTGAAAATAGTATGTTAGAGCTTTTGAAAGTTCCTTTACTTGTCTTCAGTCATGCTGGTGTATTTTTTACCATTCCTTTCCAGTATGTTATATCTAAAAGGGTAGAGTGCTCTCTGGGTTTTTCCAAGTGTAGGAAATTCATGGCTCGGAGACCATTGTGTCACTGGGGTATTTGAGAAGAAAACAGTCAGCTGCTAAAATGTGGTTTAATACATAGCTTGCTCTGAAGGTCACTGTCTTTTAACATAACTGAAGGTTTTCCATGTTTCACGGATTTATATTCCTCTCCAAGCAATGGGGGAATGAGGATGTTGTATCACGAGGGGAAACTGGGCTCATGCTTTAATTCCCACTTTTGACCTGTACATTGTTGGTATAAATCTATTACAGTAGGTTCTTCAAAGGAGCAGCAAGTATTGAAATCTCAGGAGACTTTGGCATCTAATTCCTTCTTAAAAGTCTTATCCTCTATGGTCTTGGTGCCCTGGTTTTGTTTCACCTGTGAAGAGAGACATCACAAGGATGGTTACAATATAATTTGATTCTAGTATGAATGAAGCACTGAGACATTGAAATAGCAGTGGTGCTGCTGCTTGCCTCTGAAAAATGCTGCCAGAAAGCTAGCTTTCATGAAGATACATGTGGAAAAGAGCCAGAGTTATTGCTGTTATGTTATTAAGTTAGTTAAGTTATTATGTTGTTAAGTTAAGCAAATGCTGTTAAGTTAGTATAATGCTGTATAGATATACGTACTAGATTTTTGGCACGAACTTGGACAAGGAGAAAACAACTGGAGTCAAGGGGCAATATCAAAAGAGGAAAGGCATTACACGATGACTAAGGGAGACAGTGGTTCAAATCCCCTGGACCCTCTGCCCAGCTCCCTGTTGCCACAGCTTAGCATTTCAAGCTATTTCCAGTAGCTGACAACCTGAAAAGTGAAATACTGGCTTTGTGCAAGAGGAAGATAGACCCGGGTGATGATTTTGCTGGCTGTACAGCTATTTAAGCTATAAAGCAATGATGGGATTGGGCTGCTCTTTGAAATAAGGCTGAAAGCTGTTCAGCAGCTGACAGTCTGAGGGTAGGGCTGAGGGGTGCTGTCTCCCAGCAAAGGCATATGTTGTCAGTCCCTTAGCAGCTAAATCTTCTCTAGAGGGCTTAGGCATTGCTTTCTGAGTTTCAGAAGACAGATCTGGTTTGCTATTTAATTCAGGGCCCTTAAAATAGATGTAACAATTTTATGTTTGGTTAGGGGCAAGGAGCTAGTGTGCAAAAGTACTCTGAGTGTAGGATGATAGAAAAGGATTGTTGCTATGTCTTACCTATATAAGTCTTGTGAAAGGATGTTGCTAAACATCAGAGGGAACCAGAACAGACAAAACTCCCTAACAATCGCTATTTATGTGCTGTGCAGAAGTACTCTATTCTATGAGAATTGGTTTGCCATTGAAACAGGATCTGGGAATAGCTGCGGGAAGTCATCCTGGAAAGCACCATTGGAAAGCTCCACAACAGAGAAAGTTGTCTCTTAGGGAAGAAGAGAGAGGAGGGGGGAAAAAAAGTCAAAGAGCTACAAAAGAACAGTTTTTAACAGTTTGTGATGGGGAGAAAATAAATAGCTCTTATGTGGTACTCTAATCTAATTCCTGATTTTTTTGTTGTTGCTGGGGAGTGGATCAGTGTTAGTTAAAGGCTGTTTTCCAATACTATTAATGGGATTATATAATTTAAAATGCATTCCCAAATTCTGTAGATTTAATGGTTTCTAGGAATTGGGGCTGTAAGCCTGTTCCCATGCTGAGATAGAGATGCCAAATTTAAATTCTACTAGTTAAATGTGCAGTGTCTGAGTGAGAGAATTCCTGAAAATCTATACAAGGCTTCCACTGTTTGGATTATTTTTTTTTGAGAAGGTTAGAAGGTTTATTTAATATTTGTGAGTAGTCGATTATTGTCCTCCTGATCTTTGGAGAGCATCTTTGGAGAGCATTGCTTCAGGCTTGGACATCTCCTTACCTTCCTTGGAAATGAGACTGTAAGAAGTCTGTTTCCTGTGCACTGAAACCTTCACTCTTGAGGAATCCCAGGCCTGATTTATCTGAGATTTCTCGGATGTCAAGCTTTTTCTTCTTTTAGGAGATTATGGCACTTGAAATAGGGACTCATCCATCCCCTACTTATAAAACAAAGGAGCTAGGAAAGGGTCTCCACTTGTGGAGATGGCTTTGCCATGAGTCTGCTCCTTCAGCACGTCTTTAGCATAGCATCTTCTCTCTTCCAAGCAAGGCACGTAATGTTAAGAAGTCATCGTCGCTTTTTCCACATTAACTTTGCATCAAGATACTGTCTTTGTTTTTATGTGAATTCTCAGGACAATGGAGCATCAACTTTTTTTCTTGCATGTTTAACTTTGAAACTCTATAATAAAAATATTTCCAGGATTGCATTTTCATTTAAGTTGCTGACAATAATAATGTTTGTAGATACAGTTTTAGGAGGGGAGAAAAAAAAAAAAAGGAAGCCACCTTTCTTTCATGTTTTGTTAAGATTTGCTTTTGCTTTGCTGAAGTTGCCTATTTTAATGATCTCTGCATTTAAAGGAAAATATGCAGCCACAGTTTGCTTTTATAGTTGGAAGATCAAACGATAGAACATGGATGTCTGTAAACAGAGAAGATTAAACTCTTCCAGAACCACAGAGAATCTCCAATGAAGTCAGACAAACCGTTTACCTTTCTCTGAGTTTGTCTTGTCAGTTGATCATCCCTATTATTATGTGCATCTGGTATCTGAACTAATGAACAACTCCCATTTGGTTCTAGCAGACTCTGATCGTCTTGACTGACAACTGACACTCAGTGTAAATTTATTACATTTGTACCTATTGCAGTTTCACCAAGCCTGGAGCAATAATCAAGAATGAAAATAGGGTAACTGTTACCATTGGGAATTAGAGGGGAAAATCAAAGAGGAGTGTTTGGCTGGGTTTTGATAATTTCCATGGTATTTTCCAAGTGAAAAGTGACATGTACAGTAAATATATCAGGATGAACTTGGGATATTGGCATGAAACTGTTCTAGGTACTTCACAGAAGAAAAATAAATGCCAACCCAGCTGGGTTTTTTCATACTCCATTTTCTCTGCTGTTTGGCCCTGCTCCGTTGCTCCTCCATCCCACACTGTGCACATTCCTGCCCTACAGCTGGACGGAAGGGTAGGCTACTTCCTTCTCCTGTAAGAGCACCCACCATGTTCTACAGAACTTGGGAAAATACTGGGGTTTTCTCTCATCTGGAATTCAAGTAATGTGAAATCCAGACTGTTTAATCTTGATTTTTACCTGTACACAAGAGCTATATATAATGCACATGGAGAAAAACAGTAATATAATATCTGATACTGTCTGAGTTGCTTTTCATGTCTGTTCCATGATAGCACTGTAAAAGAATACCTAGGAGAGCTTAAGAGATTCTGGTTTGTTTTTTTTTTTCTTTTTTTCTTATGAGGAGTTTGTATGGATAGTTGTGGAAATCACTGGGGCAACATTTTTAATAAAGTTGTCATCCATCCATAGAAAAGATGTCATAGTCCAGGTGCTGCATTACAAGTTCTCATGCATAGTATAATGGGAATAAAAATACTGGGTCTGGAAGGATTATCTGTTGGCCACTAGATCCCTCAACCAGGCAATTCGGTTCCCTGCTGGAACTGCTGCGTGCCTGTCTATGTCCGCCTGTTGTTCTGGTGGTGTTCCCATAGCTGTAACATCTAGACTTCTGATGCTGAAAACTCTTCACTTTCCCCTTTTACTTGTTGTTTAAGTACTTTCCCAGCATCTTGGCTGAAGCACCAAGCATGCTGAAAAGAAAAATATGAGCCTTTACCTATAAGCCACTTCTGCTTCTTAGAACCTTGGAAATGGGCTGCTTATACTCGGTTAGTTTTTCTGTAACTTTGTTGTCAGAGCTCTGCCTTTATATGGATGACTTAATGCTGGTAAACTGATGTAATACAAAGCTGTGATGATACAAATGTCTGTTAATGTCTGTTGCTGGGAGAAATTGGGAATGTCCAAGCCCATTCCTAAATGCAAATTCACTTTTCATCCTCCTTATTTATGTGGTCTCTGCTCTGGGTTCACGTTGAGCATTTTGGAGAAGCCAAAATGGATCCAGTCTCTTGATCATCAAGACTGGATGAGTCTTGTTGGTACAGTATACCAACAGATAGCCTAAGTTTGCCTTCTTCTAAGCACAGTTTAGATACTTTAAGCTAGAGCTGCAGTCAGGCTTTTGATTACCAGTCTGGGTAGGAAGCATGAAGTCACCAAGTGGCATGCCTGAGCTGCTTTTCAGCAGGTTATGGGGACGTAGGTATTAAGTTCTTCTGCGCGTGGCATAAAGCTTTGAACATGACATGGGGTCCCAAAACGTAGACTGCTGGTGTGTCTGTTGTGGTCAACCAAGTGTGTCTGTTGTGGTCAACCAAGAATGTTTTTAACCGGGGTCTCTCCCATAACAGGACAGCTGATCTCTGGAGGAACAAGGAAGGAGTCTCTCCTAGGGTAGGAGTCTGTGTGTGGAGGGAGTGCGAGAGCCATCAAGCTATTGGGACTGGGACATCCCTGCAAGCCATGTTACTTAGACTGTGCTGCCAGCCCTTGTTCATTTGTTACTGCAGAAAATGTCCAAAGAGATGGGACAGGAAACGTCGTCTCCTGTGCTCATAAGGTCTGGAGAGGAAAGGAAAAGGAAGTTGGAAATCTTCCTGTCTCTCTTAGCAGCACCTGTATGTGGGCTGGGCTGTGCTTGGACAGAGGAGCCCTCCTGCAGAGCCTGCAGCTCAGCACTGCCTGGGCCCTGCAGGTGCAGTGGTGGGAAGGGCAAAGAGGGGAATGCTCTGCATTTCCCACATGGCTTCTTGAACCACTGGGAGTCAGCACATCAAACCCTCTGGGCTGTTGAGTTTAAAAGAGGATCTCTGAGTACTGCCTGGATACTGAACTGGAACAATGAGATAACAGAAAATGAAATGGATCATGGAAAATACTGGTTAGATCATCTAATTCATCAGCCTTTCAAAGCACAATTGTTCTCAAATGTATTTTTCTGGTGCGTTGTCCAGTTTTATTTTAAAGAAGCCCATTAAAATGTTTAAACTTCTGAATACTGTGCTTTAGTTTGGAGTGAATGCATGCTGCATGATCTCTGTGACACTGCTGCATAATTTAGATTTCTTGCCATGCTATTAATAAATCTAGACAAAGACCAGATGTAAGCAAGCTGTAGCTGAACTCAAGAATCTGTGAAAGCTGGGCTAACCTCTTTAACAGTATAACATATGGCTGTTACATTAACACAGCCTTTTTCTTTTTCTTTTTTTTCTAAAGCTAAGCAATTTATTGAAAGCACGAGGGGAAAAAAGCGAATAATAGAAATAAAGCCTGACCTTTTATATGAAGTCTTCCCCTTTGACAGTTTCACTGTTTAGTAAAAATTGATGGGAGTATACATCCAACCTACTGTTACAATTTTATAGTCTACACTTTTGTTTCTTTTGGTATCTCCTTTTCATTCTTTTCTACATTTAACTCCTAGAAGAATTTTAGGAAAAGCATGTATAAACCTTACATGGCTATATATTTAAAGTCTTTACAAGGTCTTTACAAATGGCTACCGTCTGATTAAATAAAAGTTATGTCACAGTGTTATTATTTGTATGTTTTTGAAAAAAGCTTTTTGAAAAACTTCTAGTGGTGTTCTGTAACCTTTTGTGTTTCATATTGGAAAACTGATCCAACTGTGGGTTTCTTAGTGGAAACTGATAATGTGTTGTAATGATAGCAAGGCAAGTAATGGCTTTTTCTTCATGGCAATACAGAAGAACACAATTAATGACTATTTCATTTGCATGAATGAGCGAACATAATGCAAACATATGTGAAAAGTTGATAACTCTTTTTGAGAGGCTCCGCTATATCTTAGGAATAGCCAATTACCAGCAGTCTCTGATGCTTTTTAACTAATTGTGCTTCTCCGCAAAAGTTCTTGTGACAAAGCTCTAGACAGAAGTCGGAGAAGAATCTTTTTCTAATTGTTTCAGATATGAGTTTCTTTTTTGGTACATATAGGTCCGTATTCCATAGCTAGCCCCATTTCCCTGGCTTCACCCCAGCTCTGTCAATGCAAAGCAGTGAGAAACCACTTTAATCAGGTAATTAAACGCGTTCCCTGCTGTGAGTGCAGAGAATCCACAGGAACAACAACAAGGTGGGTGTAATTCTAAAAGCTTGTGATGGGTCCAGGTGTAGTTGAAGCTGGGTCAAAACAAGGCAGGTCCAGGCCATTGCCATGGGACAGCAGCCTGAGAGGGCTGTTTGGCAGCCAGCCCAATGTGAAGATTTCCTCAACTTGTGGTGGTCCAACAGCCCAGAAGGGGGACAAGGCAGGACTCTGATAAAGGCTGAAGATGTGGCATATAAGGTTTTGAGGTTGTTCTTTTCCTTATCACTACTATATTTTGACACTGCTATATTCAGATATGGCTCAGCTCGTGAACTTCAGACCATCTTTCCTTAAAAACAAAAGGAAGAGTTTAGCATAGATTTAAAACAAAAAACAAAGCCATAATTGTGGATGTTGGCTTCCATTTGAGGAAAAACTTGGGACAGTATAAGGTTTCCAATTAATCAGCATAGTTCTGTGTAGTTTTGTTGCAAAACTACATGCATCTTGTTAGTTTGACTAAATGGCATTAACTTCTTGAATTTCTTTTGAAAGCTTTTGGTTGAAAGCCTCTTGAAATCCTTGTTAGCAATGTTGCGGGTTATTTATAATGTTCTTATTCCAAGGTTGAAAAATTTAAAAACCAATTTTTCTGATTCATTTAATAAATAGTAATTCCCCTGATAGCATTTGTACTCAAACATACAGTCCTAGGCAGTGCTTTCATCGTCAATGAGGCCCAAATCTATGGTTTTCTGATATGAAAATAATACATCAGTAAAAGATTTGAGACCTTAACATAACATTGAAATATTTTCATGGAAACTAAATTATCGAAGTAAAGTGGTTAAGGTATTTTCATTTCAAGTAGATGTTTTCAAAGGAAAATAGAATCACATTGTGTCTTTCATCTTGTTTTCCATTCTACATTATTTTAATGCTTTTAGTTTTTTATACATAGCACATACTATCAATAAGCCATAGTTTAGTATATATGAAGTTGAAGGTAGCACGAGGAATTAACTTTGCTAATTGACAAATTAATTCTCAAATTGTATGTAGACAATATATGAGCAATTTATTTTTAATGGTAAATTGTGTCATTTTAGTACTGAACACAAGAAAGAAAGCCATAAGTAAATAGATTTGTTCTAACATTGTTGTCCAGAAGGTGTAGTTCCAGTGTGTGAAAGTATGACTTTTTGCTCTTCCTATCAATTCCCCAGCAGTCTGAGGGACTGGCACGAGGAAAGCAACTTCATCATCTTTTAGTTGTTCTAGGTCATTGTCCGATGAATCTCATCCCATTCTCATTATGTTATATGGTTGCTGGAATCCATATCTGCTTTTCCTTTGTTTTGTCTAGAGGGTTTCTACTTGTCTCCCACCTTAAGCTGCACAAATGGTATTCTGAGTTCACAAAGAGCTCTCGCTCTTTTCCCACTAGGATTCAAACACCTTGTCCACTTCTTTCTTTTCCTCACCAAAGTCTTTTGAATTCCTTGTGCGCTTTAAGATTAGGACTATTTCTTTAGCCACAGTAGTGGATAAAAGCCACTTGGACTTCTGTTTCTCTTTTACCTTGCCTTGTGTGGTTTTTTGTTGTGTTTTTTGGGGGGGGTTCTTTTTTTTTTTTTTTTTTTTTTTTTTTTTTTTTTTTTTTTTTTTTTTTTTTTTTTTTTGGTTCTTTTTCCTGTAGAAGCTTATTTTGTTATTTTGCCAATCTTCTTAATCTACTAATGTCAGTAAGGGAGAGAGATAGATGAGGATTGGTTTTTTTCCCCCTGAAACACATTATTGGCATGTTTCACATGGCTTTTGACTTCAGCTCTTACTCTGTTTCCTTAGTGATGAGTCCCCTGAAAGCTAAAGTGAAATATCCTGCGCTCTTCATCTGTGCTCATTCAACTTTACCAATCTCTTTCTTGCCCCAAATACTCAATGCAAAGTGAAGCAATTTCATTATAGGGGGAAATTATATTCCAAATTAGTCTGTGCCTGGTTGTTTAGGATATTACCTGAAGGGTGTGGGTTAATTGGCTTAGCAAAGTGGAGAATGAATGAATGAATGACACTTTTGTTGTATACAGAATTATGCTACTGACATGTTTTATGGTAAGAAACAACCTTCCCTTCCTCTAATTGAGGAAAAAAACAAACAAACAAACAAATAAAGGACCACAAGTGATGTGTGGTTTTGTAAGTACAGGCCTTAGGACAGAATTTGAAGTTGTGACTGTTGAGCAGTGAGAGGCACCCTGCTAATTCAGATTGCCTAGAGGCTGGGGAATCACGGGTTGCTGTCTTTTCTGGTGGCCAGGTGGTTGCAGTTTAGAAGTTGTGATACTGAGCACTGTATCACTTATTGATTTGTAGATTGAGGTAAATTTTTATTTATGTAGATTTTAATGTCATTCTGGTTTTGTTCATTTAGGCCTCAATGAGGCAAAGGTCTTACACGTGTGCTTCAGCTATCTCTGAGTGCTTTACAAACTGAGATCCTAAATAATATCATCTGTGGAGCAAGGACTTCTCTCCGCTGTCTGCAAAATGTGCTTGATTAGTTATTTCATGTGGCCTATTTTAAGGAGTTTGTGTTGGATTACTCAAACTGCTTTCTAGAGTCTCAGAGTCATCTCTGCAATTGATCTTGTGTATTGTATTTGAAAGAAATTTATATACTCATTTGGGCTTCTTATACATTTCTTAATGAGTTAATATATTGTCTTAAGTGAAATGAACATGGTATAAAACTGCAATGATGATATTTGGAATGTCAACAATTAAAAAGTAATAGGAGAAAGCTATCAAACTCAGTTACTGCAATGATTAAGAAAATCCGAGATTGGAATTGACTGTTAGCATGTAATATGCTTACCATAACAGGAGAAGAGATAACAGGCTCAGTTACAGTAAGATAAAGTATAATGTTAATCAGAAGACTCTTTGCTCAGCGGTGTAGTTTTGTGCTACTGTTTCACAAGCCACTCTGCAAATAAATTCTCCATATGGAGAAACTACAGACAGCAGAAGAACAGTGACAACATTTGTGTGTTATAATCTATCTTGCTAATTGGTAGGTAACTACCTTCTGGCACTTTCACCTGGTGAAATTACCTGCAAGGTAATTTAGAGGCACAAATATCTGATGCTTCGGAAAATTATTTTTCCCCTCAACTGGACTAAAGTAGAGGGTGAGGGGAGTTTCACTGCTCGTGGTAGAGCACAGCACTGAAACACCTGGGAATCCAGCATCTGATCAAAGCTCTTCTGTGAGCACGTAAAGTTAGTTTTACTTGGCTGCAAGTGCAGAAATTTAAGCACATTAAATGGTATTTTTCAAGGCTTTTCCATTCCCTCCTGATGTCATCTTTAAATCTAGTAATTCATCCTTAACCGGTGAGGCAACATTATTCACAAAAGGAATTTATTCGGAGGAGGCTTTCTCCTGGCATTTCCTTCCTGCTGATGTTGCCCAGCGCTGAGCACGCTGTTTGCGCTCCTGGGGCCCGCGGACACCTGATGGCTGGGAGGTACCAGCTGTGGGGATGAGGGCCATGCCAGGAGCACCTGGATCCTGGAGATGTGTTCCTGGGTGCCTTTTAATTGATGGGAGCCCAAAGGGGTGAGCGTATTGGAGCTCCACAGAGAGGAAAGGAAAAGGTTGTCACGTTCTGTGTTGCAGTGGCTCGTGCAAAGTATAAATGAGAAATTAATTACCACCTGGATGCTTTGAGGGGGGGGGGGGAAAGTGTTAAGAACAGCGAGAGGGATTTTTCAACAAAACG
>NW_015090920.1:11861692-12006666 GCF_001431845.1 Calidris pugnax
TATTGGAGCTCCACAGAGAGGAAAGGAAAAGGTTGTCACGTTCTGTGTTGCAGTGGCTCGTGCAAAGTATAAATGAGAAATTAATTACCACCTGGATGCTTTGAGGGGGGGGGGGAAAGTGTTAAGAACAGCAGAAGGCATTTTTCACATAAAGTATAGAAGAAAAATATGTTGTTTCTTATGGTTTTAGTGTCATCCTTTATTGTTATGTAACTTGTGGATTTACTGCATTTCATAGTGTGCAGCTCTGATAGTTGTAACACTTTGTCTTTCGCTTCTGAGAATTTAACAAATTGGGATTTAATTCAGATCTACGAATGTGGTTCCCCTATGCTAAATAAGAAAGTTTATTGCAAGCACATTTCTTTAGATTTAATCATGGAATACGGGGTCCAAGTAAACTTATTAGCTACATTTGTTTGTTATAGAGTATTTAAACACCACAGAGGTAATTGAATAGATATCTTTTAAGACTTAATTACAGGATTAATTGTGTACACCAGTTATCAAAGTATAATATAGGGGTTTAATATAATGAGATGTCTGGAAGTTGGTTACATCTGTAATCTAGCTAAATTTCAATAATAATCACACAGTTTAGAATTAAGTTTTTCTCAAGAATATAAAATCTGCTAGCTGGTGGTTTGCAAATTGAAACTGTTCTATGATTTAGCTGGACTTAAACTTGCCTTTCTGTTTTCTGCCACCTTACTTTATGAACTTTTTCTAAGAAATATTTTTGATGCCATATTGTCTGCTGTTCTCTTTAAAGCTGAAGTCTACTAAGCATCTTTCTGCATCCCTATATTTACTTTATTGCCCATATGCCTGCTTTGGTCTAAACACTCAATCTTCTAGTGCACAGCTAAAACAAAGGAAGAGCTGTTACTGTGTGTAAGTGTGTGCAGCAGTAGAGATTTATGATTGTTGTCTGCATTCATATAGCCCTTAGGAAATCCCATCAATTACTGGAAATCTGTCTTTATCATAAGGAGAATCCCCCTCTCTCCCCTGCCATTCTTCTGTCCACAAACAGCCTCTGCTCTTTAACCTTGCATTTTGTAACAGGGGATTTAATCTCCTTTTCTTCACCGCCTTGTCCATCACTTTGCTCTTCCAGATCTGCAGACCATGTCTTCTGCTCCAGTGACATAACTCTTGGTACCTTGCCAAGTGTTTAGCTGAAGCTGTACTGCTGAAGTGATGACACGAGATTTTCTGAGTAGCTATGATATTTATCCAGGGAGTCTACAGTCTGTCCCAAGATGCTGTACTTCAGTTCGGCCTGACTACCTGATGTCTTATGATACGTCGCAATGCCTCAAGTAGGATTTTGGAAAAGGGATCTTGGACTTCTTGGGTGGTGAGGGAGTGACTAACTGACAGGTCTGTGACAGCAATAACATCTTCTTTGCCAGCATACTCAAAAAAAGGAGTGAGTGGCTGGTATGAGTGGCACTGAGGTTTTAAGTTTGTTTTTATCTAGATATTATGCTTTTATGGATTGCTGGTTAGCACATTTTGAATTCAGAACAGCTCTTAGTTTTATGAACTGGTAGGACATAAGGACAGCAGGCGTATATTACTGTTAAATTATAGATTCTGTTTTTCTTTTTTATGCTATGCACTTCCAGTTAGTTAGAAAAACACATTTTTATTTAATTTCCTGTAAAAATTCCCAATTAATAAAAAAGCTTTTTTGAGATCCTACAAGTGCCTAGATAACTTGCTGTGCCAGATTTTTCTAAATGTGCCTGGTGCTCAAGTATTCTAACATTTGCACAGTTTATGCACATCATTACATTAGAACATACATTACGAAATGTAAGGATCTTTCTGATCTTGGCTGTCTGGATGGCAGATGAGATTTTCTGTGTTTTCATCTGCTTTCACTAGTGTCCCCAATTTTCAATATGATTGCTGTTCAATGTGTGTTTTAACTTGCTATAAATAAAAAACCTCAATCCCTCTGTTTTATTTTTGCTATAAGAATAGTAATATCAAGAGCAGGGAATTTTCCCTGTCCATTCCCTTGACCTCTGTGTCATGGTATATGACAAATACTAGAATGTTTCCAACCAGAAAACCCAGACCCAGTGTCAGTAATATATATAATATGCTTTGTTTCTTTTCCTATTGACATGAGTTTACAATAATGTGTGGTTAGGTCAGCAGAGTACATCTAGAAAGAAATTGGTGACCTGTGAACTTATGGAGTGGAGAACACTGTTTTAAAGTGAGGTAGCAAAGATTTCAAACCGAGGATGTAACACTAGCTGCTTTCAGCACTACATTGGCTATTCCCCAGAGAAATTTATTTCATCATGATGGTTGTGCTGCGTTTGGTCAGAGGTGATGATTTCAGGACTCTGGTATTATAGTATCTAAAATCTGTAAAAATCCTTTTCATTCACTAGTTTTTCATTCACTAATTTCTGTGTGGCAACCCTCCCCCCCCAAAATTTTATTCTGCTTAAAAACCATGCTGTCTGTCATAAATGAGAGCATTCCTGACAGCGGTTTCTTGTAGTGGGTTAAAAAATGGCAATTGTAGTATAAAATGTTTTAGAGATGGAACTTCTTCTGAGATTGTAATGGCTGGAGGTCATTACTCTTCTAAGCATGCTTTCTAGACACTTTTAGAAAGAAATATGGTTCCTTAAGTTTGAAAGTAGTTTAATTTGTGTTTCTGCTTGCTGCCCTAGCCATGGGCAGCACAATGGGTTCCATGAGTGGAGGCAAATATTCTGTCAGTCTTGGATCCCAAGTAATATTATTAACTGTTGTAGGAGGGAGTTTTGCTCCCTGAAAGTCTGGAGCCATAGGCAGTCGCCTATACTTAAAGACAATGCTGTAGCCCCAAATCCTTGCCTTATTCTCATACATGGGTATGTAAGCCACTCATACTCTCTGGAAAGCAATTGAGAATAGAGCGAACTAGTTTTTCCAAAATAGGGTCTGAGTTGGAAAGAGGCTGTGGTGCCCTGAAGCAGTAGGGGTGTGTGTGCAGGGGACCTGCTACATACCGTTTGTCATCTGAGCTGTTGGTGAAGTGGCTATGCTTAGCTGGAATAAACCATGGTGATTGAAGTGATGGTGGTTGCAGTTGGTTTCAGTTCTACTCTGTAAGGGGTAACCTTGAGAAGGAGTTCAAACCTTGAACTATCACAGAAGGTGATCAAGAGCAAATTGAGCTTTTCGGGACATTGTGGCCATCTGCTTTCTTCCTAATATAATTCAAAGTGCAGGTCATGCTGTATGAAGCAGAACTAAGATAATTAATGTTCAACTCATTTCCCTGTCCTTTGTGGCTTTTGTACAAAAGTCTAAGCATCTCACCTTCATGTTTGTTTGAAATACCTGTGAAATTCCTTCAGCAAACAATTTCTCATTTGGCAGTTTCTGGAATTGTGTATACAGACGTCTCTGCAGTAAGAGGATTTTGGCATAAATTTTACACTTTTGTTAACCTCGTTTTACACTGTGTGTTTGGTTTTGTTTGGTTTGGTTTTTGTTTGTTTGCTTTTTTTTAATACAGCGTGCTATGGCATTGACAGACCATTAAGGGCTGCTGCTCTGTTCCCCACCATATTAGCTAAAAACTTAGGGCAGATCTAAATGAAAAAGTCCTTAAAATACCAATGATTTTTGTATGCGAAGTTTGCCAATATTGTAATAGCCCTGGATTTGAGCTACAGCAGTAGGGAGCATTGGAAAATGGTTCTTTGTTCACTGCAGTCACAGAACTGTTTTTATTTCCTGATTGGATAAGCTGCACTGCAAAATGGAGCAGTGTCCATTGTAATTACATCTGCAATTTGATAGTCAAAGCTATTATAATTAAATTTTCTTTTAGTGAATTTACAATAGGAAAAAATTAATATGACTCATTATTTGTGGAAAATACAAAAACATGGCCAACTCCAGTAAAAGACTGTTTCACACTCAAATGACTATTTTCAATTTATACTTTGTCCAGTGTTCATTCACATTTGATCCTTTTATAACTTAGGTTTCATCGGGAAATTATAGACCAGTTGTAAATTCATTAGAATGACCTTTGCACGACTACCAGAAGTTACTGTATATTTCTGTTAGTGCTTGTATTGGCTGAAGATGTGGTGGGCTTGTGATTTCCTTCGATCGTGCTTTGGGAGATCTTTGGTGATAAGGAATATAGAATTATGAAATCTGCATCCACCTAAGCCTGCAACTATGTTCTTGTCTTTAAGCATATGCCTGCCTCAAGGCATTGCTTGATCTGCATCTGAGAATGTGAACCTATTTTTACTTAAAATAAGGGGAGAACTAGTAAGTAGAAGAATGGGGCATATGATATTTGGAATCTGTGGTTACTTACACTTAGGTAAGTGTTCATATATATCAGACCGAATTAGTATGTATTAAAAGGTTTGAAGTCTTACTGAGCTTTTCTTTAAAAAAATATGTTGTAATCGGTGCAAACAGCTGACGTTGCACGAGAACTAGGGACCGAGGGCAAGCAAGTGAACAGGAGGCTGGGAAATCAGAACATGATTTTTGTTTTCTCATCTGAACTTGCACCACATTTGTTACAAGACCTAGTTCTGGAATGGTGTTCCCCTGGAGAGTGAAGGTATGCAATAGACAAGGGAACAGTCTTTGCTTGTAAAGGTGCTATGATGAAAGATATGGAGCATTTCAAGGCGGGGGAGGAATATCTTAAAGTGGGAAAATGTTACATTTTTTCCCCAAATTATTGAAAACATTAGGTTTTTTCCTTTGGTAAATGTTCTGTCAGCAATTGGAATTTTTATACATTGTGCTAATCCTACCTTCATATATAAGTCATAAATCTTATAAATTAAGGTGTCAGGCAGTTACCAGAACTCTTCAGTCTGTTTCTTTTTATGGAGTGATCTGACACGTTTTGCAAACAGCAGACCTGGGTGCTCTGCATGAGTCCCAAACTGGATTTTTAGCGATCAGCTCACAGGAATGGACTCTGGCACTACTTCCAATCAGGCGAGAAAATGTGGTTTAACTTAAAGGCAATAATACTGGAAAAAAGATATGAATTATTGACCTTTTGACATTGGATTTTAAAGTTTAGAATAATGGTACTGTGGCCTGTGAATGTTTTTGTTGGTGCTTCCATTAGTTCCCTAATAGTTTTGACATTTTCAGTTACGTTACATTTGCTGGAGCACAGAAGTCTCTTTTTTTCATCTCCCTATTTTTTCAAGCATGCAGATACATTTAATGGCTAATTATCACAATTACTTTTGTTGCTTACATTGCTTATGAAATTTGAAGGATATATCATTCTGAACCTTTAGCTGACCTCTTAAAAATATATATGCAAGTATTTACAAACACAAGTCAGAACTTTATTTATTCTCTGAAGAAAATACAGTAGTGTAACTGCCAACAATGAAAATCTGTAATAGAGAAAAACAATTTTGCATTTAATGCTGAAAAGGCAATTTGCGACACTGTAACACAATAAAAGAAAGGTCCTGTCAGGGTTTATCCTAAAAAGCAGCAGCATTTATGGGCAGTCTCAGGATAACCAATAAACATTACAGAATAAATTTTTATAAAGATGTTTTCATTATAGCAAATAGCTTGGATATTTTTAATATAGACTTTTGTGTATTACATATTTCTGATAACTTTTGCTGACATCCATCAAGTTCTGAAGTCCTGGAATTCACTTGAGGTTTTCTAGCACAGAGACCAAAAAAAAAATTGCTAAATGCTTCCAGTGCTCCAGTCCTGAAGCAACATTCTCCAACCAGATGATACATATAAACTCGCTTCCCATAAGAGAGCAGTCTAGTGCAGAAGGAAAAAAAAAAAAAAAAAGCCATGTTTTTAATATCAGATGTTTTTAACCCAAGCATCTGTTTTGAAATTTTCTTAATTCAGAAAATGTCATGTTAAAGAAAGTGCAAAGTACTTTAAAATCATTAGGAATGAATAAGGCAATTTGGAGGAATGACAAACCACTAGTTTTTTTGAACGTGAGGAATGCTCTTGCAAGAGCCCTGGAAGAGCAATAGCACTGGAATAGTCATTACCCGCAGTACCTGCAGCATCAGTGGTGGAATTTCTAACCAAAGAAGCTGACATGTTGAAGTAAAGTTGCCACCTCTGTGGCAACTGAACACCCTGAGCCCATTTTCACAGATGTCTGTTTTCTTGCCTGCTGGATAGCCAGTATGGGCCTCAGTTGTGGAGAGAAAGGAAATAGAAGTTGTTGGATTACACCGACAAATGCTTTTGAATTGTGTCCTAAGAGTTACTTCTATATTTTTTCAGTGTCTTCTGCAATTTTTAGGAAGATTTTCTTCATTCAACAAATACAAGAACATGGTGTAGATGTGATGTCTGTCATTAATTAACTGCCTCATACAACTAATTCTTTGATCTGCGGTAGTAAGTAAAGGGACTTAAGATTTAACTTTGTACTGATAACGCCTAAATTTTGCAATTTTACTGAAAGTGTGTCAGCTTGGCCACGTCACTAGCACAGTGCTTTACTGCAAAAAGCTTTTTTGACCCTCCTGCTAAATGGTAGTGGTGCTATTGAAATAAACACCAGCGGACTTAATCTTATCAGTGCAGGACACTGAGTGAGCATAATTCGATGTGTCTGGTCATAGTGAAACACACTGTCATTCAAATATTAAAGGAAAAGTTGGTATTTTTAATGCCAAACAGGCACATTTTGGCCAATTTATTTTTTTTTTTAATCTAACATAAGCCCAGTGTAAAACTGAATTTTATTTTCTTTTAATATTTTTAAAGGAGATTATTTTACTCTTACTGCAGTATCCTTTCTGTTGTGTACTGTGATGAGCTACTTCAAATTCTGCTGGTTCAATCAACACATGTTTCTGCCAGTATAGAAGAAAGCAGCTCCGTTTGCTGGAATTTTCCTAGTTTGTACCAGGAGAGAGTTTAGTTCTAGTTGACCACAGAGGTCATTTCTCAAACAGCCTTTATCTAGTATTCTCTGTAGCGGCTCTTTGAGAAAAGCAGTATGCATCAGGAATGCCTTGGAAACAGTCTGTCCATCCCCACATGCATGTTTTCCTCCTTCCAAGGGGCAAATCTTGATCCGTTGGACACCTCCTTGTGGCTCTTGTACCTCACATTTATGTGAAACGTGGGATTCCAAATAGATACTTTATTTTAGGATTGATCTTCTTATGTAGCTTGCTAACTTACTTCTTGGGGAAAACTATTACATAATGGCCTTCCTAACAAAGACTATTTACAAAGTATAGGATAGGCTGTCTCCTTTGGCAGCCTGTTGTGAGAGATCCCTGATTGCAGATAAATATTATCTCTGTTTTTCTTGATACTGTCTTAACTCTACCTCTTCTGAGTTTTTATTCTCCCCTCTTTTCCCTGAACTTTCCCTAGTTCAGTGGTTTTTTTTTTGGTTTTTTTTTTTAATCTGTTGAAAAGAATGGTTAAAAAGCAGGACATTCCTACTGATATTATAGAAACCAGTGCTTGGGCAAGGTGAAAAAGCCCATCTGTGAGTCCCCTTTTGTTCTTGCACAAAGTTCACTGTGTAATTTTGTAGTTATCTTTTCTCTGTGCACTTTTTCTGGTCCCTTGCTACACATCCTTGATGGTCTGTTAAGGCACCTTGGGAGCAGCCAGGCACATGCTGCCTCCTGGCCCAGCATCCAGACAGAGCTTGGGGGAGATGCTGGGGGTGTACTGGGGTGTGAGATGGGGGAAAAGAGAAACTACTGCAGAAACTAGGTACAGAGCATACAATTCTACAGGTCTACTCTTTGCAGGACAGTTTCTTCACTCATCTTGGCGTTTTTATGTCCAATCCTAGAGATCTCTGACCTCTTCCTTGCCAGTACATTAGTATTATTTTTATTCATTTCTTTCCTGCTTCTGCACTGAGACCGTGGTCTCTGACTAGAAGCACAGACATAGGGTATGTGTACTAGATGTGATCCAGTAGCACAGAGGTTCCCAAACTGTGGTCTCCAGAAGGCTGCTTGTATGTTGCTGGCTCTCCCTGTTTGTTTGCAGCTGCTAAATTGCATTAAAGACTGCTAAAAATAGACGAAACATTTCCCCATTTACTTTCCAAGCCAGCAATTGCTATAATTGCCACTTGTCATGGGGGATAGAAGTATGTGTGTGCAAATGCGTGAGCATCTGTGACTGAGGGGGGAACTGTGGTGAAACAAGGTCTCCAAGGGAAGATCCTATTTCCTTATCTCCTGCTGGATTTAGAGTTTTAGGGAGTAGCATCCAGGAACAGGAGGAGTTTTGCCTTCAATTCCCCTTTCCTTTTATGCTTCGTGAGAGTGAGGTCAGATAACGTTGACTTGACAGGTCAGGCACTCATGAAGAGAGAAGCTTGAATAAAGCGATAGTCCAGGCTACGAAAAAATTCAGTTCCCTTAAAGCAGCACAAAAGTTCTGTGAATTTTCATCGGCACAATTTGTGGCCAAGCCTGATAATTGCTTTAACTTAAAACCCATAGGGGAAAGGGAAGGTAACTCCACACTTTGATTAGTAGCTCCAGGCTGTCTGTAGACTCAATGGAAGGAATTTTGAGGGTTTTTTCTGAAACCATAAATGCAGGATATTTTAGAACTGCAAGCTCAAAATATCAATTTAACATGATTATTTGATCTCGTTATCCCTCCCAAATATCCATGCAGTCTCTTCTGGGTCATGCAGTGAAGAAATAAAGATGATGTTAACCCCAAACAAAAAAAGGCCTATCGTATCTCACACTCTGTCAATTACCCAGTGCACCAGTTATTCTACATTTGTACTCTGTTTTATTGAATTACTTCTGTACTCTTTTATCTGGAAGTTTTATTGGGAAGATTTTAGCTCACTGTTTTAACGGCTTTTTCAATTCTTCTCTGACTTCCTAAGAAGCACTCTGCCCAGTGCTGGCAGGGGAAGGATGGAGACCGGGGGCAGGAATCAGTGCCTTTTATTAGAACTAGGTTGGAATCTTTTCCTTTCTCCCAATGAATTTTTAAGGTTTTCCCTTAAAAAAACCCTAAATGAACCACAAACAAACAAACAAAGAAACCTAATTATGGTTGCATAAACACCATAATTTTCAGAAAACAACCCCCCCCTCCAATTCCTCCCCAGCTGCGCCCCTACAATAAAGCCCACTGCAAAACTTTGAGCATCTTTTGATCAAGAAATGCAGAGACTGTGAAAATGCGCTGTACATTGAACTTCTTTCCTTTTTTGTTCTTTTTGTTCTTTTTTTTTTTTTGTAATAACTGTAGAGACGGTTCAATGGAAAGAATTTCAGTTAGCCTCTGTATTTCTCCCTGCAGTAAGGTTCAGAAGAGACGTGAGCAGAGATCAGTGGGAGGAACTTGCAAAGTTTCTTGTAGAGGCTTACCTGGGGAGAACTGGGGAGATGCGATGGGTTACCAAGCTCATTAGCAGAGCCTGTGTGCGGGAAGAGAAAGCTGAGCATGAAGAAAGAGCAACCGTCTCCTTGATGTACGGTTTGTGCAGGCGGCTTGTGGCCTGCAAGTAGGAAATTGGAGCTGTATGAGACAGGAGGGAGAAGGAAGCAAAGGGGAGGGGAACTAGTGCAACATTCAAGCCAGACAGTCATGGGAATTGAGATGAAGTTGTCAGGAGCAGAGGTGAGCGAAACCTTCAAGTTGGGGAGGCTGTTCTAATTCAAGAGGAATGGTGCTGTGGAGCCAGTTAATGGATCTAAGCGGAGTAGTTAGAGGGGACGGTGAAGTCGATCTCAGCCTAGATTAATCCCTGATGTAACCTTGTTGGCATCATCGTGCTGGCTTCCCTCCTTTTCAAGCTTCAGTGGAATTCCTTCAAAGATATATTTGGCCCTTCCAGTTCTTGTTTTACCAGATTCCACTGAATCATCATGTTTTACCAGATGCTCCTCGGAGCCTCTGCCCTGGATTACATCACTGGTGTCAGGGCAGCGGGTCGGGTTACCAGCAGAGTAGGTTTCCTTGTAAAGAAATTGTCATAATTGTGAAATGTTTCGCTTAATGAAGTTATGACTGTAGCTGTTAAATTTTCAACTATTTTCAGTGCCAAATAACCAACTAGATCAACAGCAAAACTCCATTTATATGTGTGTGGGAGGCTGGCAAACTATTTTTCTCATCTACTAGTTTAAGTGCTTAGGAGTCAAGTTCTCTTTCCAGCTTTGTCACCAGTGGGCTTTGTGATCTTGGACATGTCACGTAGGATGCGTTTCTCTGTTTCCCAGTCCATAATGTGGGAATTACAGTATTCCCTGTGCTTAGAACAATGTAAAGCTTTACATACAATATGTAGTTTACTTTGAAACTCCTGTAACCAAGTGCCGTTAAGAATTATGTGGTGTTACTGGATGTTGCTGCATAGCCAGCCCTTGTTGAGCTGATATATATTTAATGTGATTCTAGTAATAATATTTAAATATAAAAAAAATATATTGATATAGATGGCATTCGGTAAAGGAGAAGAACAGATGGATGAAGTACTGGGAGAGGTATGTATCAGTGGGATCTAGCTGCCTATCAAGTGAGGAATGCATATTTATTTCTGTAGGAAACCACAAATCCTTTGTCAACAGAACTGACAGGTCATCCTTGACTTCTTAATCCACAGGATGGCCTTATTAATTTTGTATTTGCCTTGTATTACAGCAAACAGAGTTCAGAGTCAGACCTGAACATTCTCGCCACATGGAAAACATTTCAGTGGAGAGATGGAAAGCATTATTTTGTAAATGCATTTATTAACAGCACAAACCGGAACAATTGAGCACGTCGGGCCCAAGTTTGATTGTACCATGTGCCATGAATTTGTCAGTGATGGTTTAATTGTACCTAAAAAAGATGTACAGCAATTACAGTGTAGAAAACTGTACCTTTTTTCCTCACATACTACTGTACCTTGAATAATGGATTTTTAATATTTGATTTTTCTATTTATGAGATTTGGCCAGTGGTCATAGAGTTTGCAGTCAGAATCTTGTTCAGTTTCATGTTTAATTGTACTGATGCTAATAGATCTATTTAACCTCATAAATTGAGTTTGCAAGCACCACTGTGACTATACCTGGAACAGATTCCTAGGTTTTTCATGGGAATCTTGCTAGGAACATCGTTTCTCCTTGGAGTTTACACAGTGGACCTCATCCATTATAAGAAAGAAATTTTATTTAAGAGTTGTCAGAGAACTTAAATCTTTTTCCTGAACAATGTGTTGAGAAATGGGATATTTACTTCCAGGCAGGAGAACTGTTGTTTCAAGATGGACTCTGTGTGAAGAGGGCGTGCAAATGAAGCACAGATCCACCTGCTGCTTTTGCAATATGATAGACATTTTCCATAATTGGAGAGGACAATCCAAATTGACCTAAATCTGCCTGTTTCTAATAATGAAATGGAGTCAATAAACAAAAGCCACATGTACAGAAACTATCCACCTGTTAAAGAGATCACTTTTCATTGTGAGTAGCATCAGATACTTAGCTGGTTTAAACCATTTGCATATTGACTTCTCTGAAATGTGATGTTACACATTTTAGAAAATTTAATGAGGACGCTAATTAAAGGAGGCTAATTGAAGGCCTCCTGATGATGCAAGATCTCTGTACTTTTCTTACTATTGCCTGAAGAATTGTGGAAGCACTCATCAGCTGTTAGTGTCTGTACCTTTCTAGTAGTTCACATCCTCTACTGGCCCAGCTGCCTGGTGGCTCATGTCAGTGTCCCCTTCAGCTTTCCCACCTCTATTTTATTCAGTTGCTCCACACGTTGAAAGAAAACCTTCTAGTTAAAGGATCAGGCAGGCACAATGACCGAAGGGGAGTGGCGTGCCCATATGAAGGTAATTCTGAAAAAATGCATGTCTGAAGATTCTGCTTGAACACAGTGTAATTTTTGTACCTTTTTATTGACTGCTTCTTGAGCGTTGCTTGCTCTGAGAATGTCTTGAGATTTTTTCAGTACCTCAGAGACCAAGGAAGTCAGTTTATAGACCTTGCATGTAGTCTGTGTTTCACATCATTTCTATTTAGAGAATCCTTAATGACTGATAAATAATTTCCAAATGTATCTATCATGCATTAATGCTTCTGTTGCATCAAAAGAAAGTATTTTGGTTGAGATTATTTCAGAGCATTGACATAACAAAGGCTTGAAGCCAGATGACAGGCATCGCCATAAGTTTAACTCTGTTTCTTTTCAGTGCAAACAAATGCACATATGCACACGCAGGCATAACACACACCCCATCTTGCTAATGATGATCTGGGGTGGGCTTTGTCCACACTATGTCAGTACATACTGACACTACATCACTCTGAACATGACATATCACATACTGAGTGTTAATCCAAATAAAATATGAGCAGAAAAAGGAAGAGTTGGTTATTTGTGAAACAAAGCAATCTGAGGAAAACCTTGAGGGCAGCATGACCATTGGAGCAGTTTCCATTTATGTAAATGCCTTAAGACAGTTTGTGAAGCTAAGTAAAATCAATCTAGGTCATGGACAAGGAGGAGCATGTTGGTGTTTGTGAACCAGTGTCCTGACTGTAAGGCAAACTCAAAATATTTTCTCTTTTCCTTATACCCCTCTTTTATCTTACTACCAGACTTGGTTAAAGTTAGGTCTTTAACACAGACAGCAAACTTGGACTGAAAAGTCAATGGTGCAGGTAAACGAGTACTCTAATACTGAGAGATGTTTTCTCTGTACTTGCACATGCTTCACATGCCAGACTGAGCTCCACACAGAGAGGCTGCTTTGCCCGTGCAGCTTGGCCCAGACGCCTCAGAAAGCGTTTCCCAATTCCAGTGTGATGTCTCCTGTGACTGAGCCTTTGCTAGATCCAGCTCTCTATCCATACTCTGCTTTCTGATGCAGAAGGAAACTGTTGGCCCCTTCATCTTGTATATTGAAGGTGTACTTTTTTTTCCTTTTAAGAATGATGTTTGTTTTTTATTTTTTCAAAGAAATGATGTAACTTTCTCTGTCGAACTACTTGTCTGCCTAGTATTTTAGAAGGTCTTTCAGTTCACATCTCCTTGTCTAAATCACAAGACACTAATATAGGGTATACAGAGTTCTTTTAGTTAAGATAATACTGATCAGAGCGTGACTATGGGTGGATTCTTAATGTTGTCAGGGAGCATGCAGAAGATGTGCAATGAAATGGAGATTTCTTTGGTGGTAACCTAAATCTAGATGGTTGACAAAGGCTGAAATGGCAGTTTTGGTCTGCTTTTTGTGAGTGCTCAGCTAGAGGTTCTGCCAGGGCAACTCAGTAATACTTAATGTGATGCATATTTTGTAATCTGGAGTCAAGATACCAGTTTGTCCCATTGGCCAGTGACAGCTGTCAGAGTGAAACATCCCTGTGGTTAATTACAGTGACTAATTTCTGAAGGTTTCTAGATTAGGTGCCTAAACTGCGAGAAACTTCCAGGGGGCAACTTGGGATATTTAACTTGGGAGTTTCTTTCTTTTTTGGGTTGTTTGAGCAGGCATGTTCTCCAAATGTATATGCCTTAAAATTCAGTGACATTATTGTTTTTTTCTGAGAAAAAGAAAATGACATTATCCATAAAGATAATTCTAGTCAAAGGCAGATCTGAGCTTAACTAGGCTCTGATGTTATAGTGGAACCTGGGTGGTAAATTGATGAAAAAGACTTGGAGCTAATGTGTATTCGCAAAGGAAAGAGTGTGAAAACTGAAACTTGACTCTTGAGTATGACATTAAGACTAATTTTTTTTTTTTTTTCCCCTAAGCCCAATTTAAATGTTGTGACTTGGTGTGTCACACTGGCATCGGGCCCTGGAAGGAGCACATTTGTTGTTAAAATCCCAGATTAGTGGGGATGTTACTATGTTCACTGTTAGGCTTTTTGTCAATTAGTGTATTAGTTCTCTTGTGAGAAGAAACCATTTGTCAGCAAATTTCCTAATTGTACATTTTTCTGTTTAATGAGCTGACAGATGATTTGCTTCTTTTTTCGGTAATTTTCTTTGTTGCACTACCTGAGATTATAATAAATTACTCAGTTTTATCATCAAGAAGGCAGGCTTCTCTTTTTAGTTTAATCTTTCAACTTCCATCTTTTTTGTATGTGAACATTCATGGTATGTAACTGTGCTTTCTAATGTAATCTTAGCCCTCATAAAAGCGAAATAGTGAATTTCTCTCTCTATTCTTACACTTTATCTTGACCATGTATCTCTTGCTCATTCATCATCCCAGGAAGAGCTACCTGTAATACAATTAATTTCTGAGTGACATTAACATAGGTAACAATTACTGGTTTTTAATTTTTTTACTCAATCAAATTTGTGAATGGCTGAGGGTCTGGCACCCTTACAGTGGCTGCAAATAAATGTTTAAGTGTCTATACATATAGCAAATGCACTCTTTTGGCATCTGAAATCAGAGATGTGAAATTGCTCAACCTTACCTAACAATACAGTATTTCCCTCAAGGTACTTTTATCTCAGTAGTAGCCTGTTGTTATCTTTGCTGCTACGGTCAATGGCAAAATTACTGAAAGCTGTGTGTAAAACCAGACATCATTAGCGCATACAAGACGGAACTAGAAATAACATTGATGAGATGGACTATTCTCTTTCACAATTTGGGTTTCTTTTATAATGTAGAAAAGTTTTAGAAGGGTCTAGTGCAGTTTATATCAAAAGATTACTTCTGAGAGCCTGGATAAACATTGCTAGAATCTATATTTCAACTTTCAAGTGTTTAACAAAGGATTATGGGATTGTCCTATAACCATGAGCTAAAGTATGGGAATTTACGTTTTCCTTTTTGCAGGATAGTTCCTCTTAAAATTATACTCTGAACAATGGCTTATTTTCTTGTGCCAGTACTCGATTCCAAATACTGTGGCTTGGCAGCAGGCAGGTCTCAGATTTCAACCACATGTATTTCAAAAAATCAAAAGGTCCTTATTTGGCACTCCACTCACATATCTTAAAAAGCTGTGTTTGTGCGTCAGATTTAAGAATAATTGAAACCAGGGGTGCAAAAACTGAATTTTTCTTCCAGGATGTTTTGACTTCAATTGATTCCAAAAGCATTGAAGGGAACAGAATGGAAACCGTGTGCAGCATGCAGCATTGACAGTGCGTGTAGAAACTGAACTTCATGGAGTGTACAGAAATGATAATACAGTGGGCCTTCTAAAAATATACATGTTTGTCTTTCATTATGTATTTAAAACAAATATATACTCACAAGTGCATGCTTTCACGGCAAAACACTATGCAAATTTCATTTGGTAAATAGAAGGACCACTTTGCCTATGAAAGTGTTGTGGATTTTTGTTGACTGAAAATTGGTAGCTATATCTGTATGTGCAGTAATTTGAGACTGGAAGTATAGTTTATGAGGAACTCAAACTGATGAGGGAATTAGAATGGTGTCATACATTAGGTCAGAATGACAGAGGTTAATATCTTGATTTTTCAAAAATGTCTCTTTGGATCTTTAATATCTATGAATTATTTTTTTTTCCAGTAAAGTAAAATATTACTGCTTGTGCCAGAAGTCACAATATACAAGAGGATGTATCTCTATTACTTACTTTGTGCTTCAGAAATATTTGGAAAAAGTGATGCAAACTTGGTAGCTGGCCTCCAGTAATCCATTATGCAGAAACTTGTCCTTATTCCCAAGAAATTTTTTATTTCGTCTGCAAAAAAATGTGTGAAAAGATGAGTCGCGATCTTCTGGAAATAAAACATTCACCAAGGGAATGACTGAAAGCATGCATGTAAGTGGAGAAAACTCCAGCTTGCTTCTGTTCATTGTTTATAGGTGAGGCAAAATGTTAACTAAGAGAAAGTTATCCCAGAAATTATCAAGCAAAGCACAAATTCGTAGTCTATTATGGATTATTCTATAGGATAATACCATGAAAAGTACAAATTAAACCTGACATGTACCAAGCTTTATTTTTCCATCTTTTCATAAGAAAAATTCTTGTGTGGCTGATGATGACCCTTACAAACCATACCCCATCCTGGCTACCTGGTGCTTCCATAAGGCGGAGGGATGTAAAGAGCAGCAAAGGGTCCTAAGTGAAAGAGAAGAATTACAGGGCTCATTCAGATGCCCTACACAACAAATATGTAACATTGTTGTATCCAGACCACAAAACAAATAAGAAAAACAATTAGGGAATCCAGAAGAGGTAAAGAAGCAACATGGTCACCCAGTACAATTAAAGGGTTTATCTGGTCACATGCATTTGAAAAAAACCAAAACAAACAGAACAAAACCACAAACCAAAATAGAAAAGACCCAGCAAATTCCTACACACCTACTTACTCATCTTATGTAGCAGAAGTAAAGAAAGTAAAAACCCTATTTACCAGATGGCACATTGATGTTTGATCTTATGCCAGCCTTGGGCCTTCCATGAATTCTTTTCAGTGTTCTTTTATGTTTGCTGAGGGTTCCACTTGCACAGAAAACTAATGTGAAGTATTGTAATTACAGTCACTTGCTCACCATTGGAAAGAAATCTCAACGGCCAAGTAGAAGGAAAGCAAATACATTGTAGTATGAAGTCCATTCTGTTTATCAGCACTTTTTTTTGATCTCAGGGCTTTGTTGGCAGCCTAATTTGTAGGTATACAGAAAGGCATAGAGTCAGTTGCTATGATCAGTGCCAAATACCGATAGATTCCTTCTAAAGAATTTTGATACAGTTTCAGTTTGAGTTTGGGCCAAAGAGGACTGTCTTATTGAGAGGGCTGTCAAATTTGGTTTAATTCAAATAAGATGAATTCATTAATATTTTTCTCCTCTTCATATCCCAACTTACGATTTCCAGTGTGTCATTTGTTCTATTGCTTTTGTTGGTATCCTTCAGCAAATGTCTTAATTCAGAAAGAAGCTACAGTTAAGGAGCTTGTGACCTTTGTTACACCTTGGTTTAATAGCTCATAAGGATCCGTAGTTGAGAGAGGAAAGACTTCACAGTGCATGAGGACTTGGATTAAAACAAAAACCAAAATCCACCTTATCTTCTAGACAGACAGTGTGACAAATCTTTCTCCTTTATCCAACACCTCTCCTCCTCCCTCCCTGACTCCCCCCCAGCCCCCGAAGACTGTGCATACGTAATATTAAAACTAAAAGGACCAAGGGAAAAAACCTCCCCAGATTTCAAACCGGCCTGGCTTGAGGGAGTACCACTTGATATTCTTGTTTAAACATCTGCTTGGTTTTACTGTGCCTGACATCATGTGAAATACAGAGTGATTCACTGTAAGCATGAAAAGTATTTTATTTCCAAATGGATGACTCTCCTGTATTTATCTCTTTTCCTTATTGAAATATTTTCCTTATTACTGGTTGATGTCTTCTATTTTTGCTTCTATTTTGTTGCAGAACTGAAATGAAGGGAGTGGAATATGGATCTAATCTCTAGGAGAACCATGAGTTTTAATTTCCTTTCTCAGTCACCTTAGATTAAAAGTAGTGATAATGTCCTGACATATATTAGCAAAAATTACATAGAAATAAAATAAAGGGAATTCTACTATTTACCCCATGATCTGGTTCTTATAGATTCTGATTTTTGTTAGGCGTTCAACTAATTTCCATGTCTTTATATGGAGGTAAACATAAGTACAGAATCAAAAAATGTATGATGCAGTCAACTGAAAAGAGTAATGCAGCTCTTATCTGAGTTGAGTCAATGAACAAATTCTAAAAGCAATTCCCAGAGGAAGCTCAGTCCAACAAGAGTATGATGTGTAACCCTGATGTTATCAATATAAAGCATTACTAGGTGATCTTGTTCATGCTGAATTCTAATGGCAGAATTTGTTACTTCTACCAATAACAGAATGGAGATAATTTATATTTCTGTCTACTACCATATAGTTGGCTTCCTAGCCTTCATTTTGATGGGGCTGCATTTAAGTTTATAGCTCAATGAACTGTTTAAACAACATATTGTGCTGTGAATTAAATTGTATTAATTATTATGCAATATTGATCCTGTAGTTTCTGAAGTAAATTTTGTTCAAACGGTAATTATTCTCTGTGAAATCATCACCCTACATTAGCTGTTGGTGGTGCATGCCAAATTGTATAGGCAAAGCTGATTACTGTATCTCAGTATCTCTGCACACACATGTTTAGGCTGCTTTTACTCTTGGTTCTCTGTGCATTTCGCACATGCAGTTTTCTCCTCTGTACCATCACCAGCAACAGCACAACGTGAAGTCCTTGATTTTGAGCTTGATACAGAGCATACAGTAGATCATAAGTGACCTGATGCACTATTGAAGTTGGCTGTGAAGCAAAATTGCCATCGGTGTTTAGAGTTTCCATTGAGGTATTTTTTGCTTTTAATGGGAGAGAAGGTCACCTTTAGAGAATAGACGAGGGGCAACAGGCACAAGCTGGAACATAGGAAGTTCCACTCAAATATGAGGAAGAACTTCTCTACAGTGAGGGTGACAGAGCCCTGGAACAGGCTGCCCAGTGAGGTTGTGGAGTCCTCTTCTCTGGAGATCTTCAAGACCCATCTGGGTGCAGCCCTGAGTAATGTGTTTTAGGTAATCCTGCTTTGGCAGGGGAGTTGGACTAGGTGAGTTCTAGAAGGTCCCTTCCAACTCCAGTAATTCTGTGATTCCATGATTCTGTGATTCCAGCCAGCTCATGAGAGCAAGGTATTTAAAGATACAGCCTAGAAAGAGATTGAAATTTAAGAAAAGAGGAAATTAGATCTTCTAAATGAATACGGAACGTTTCCCTTTTGAGTTCTTTATAGCACTTCCAATTTAGAAAAAAAAAAAAAAAAAAGAGGATCATTTTAAATGTAGTATTATCTTCAGTGTTGCTACAGATGCCAAAAGTTTTCACTGCCATATTTTGCATGGATATAATAATTTTAAAACTACTATTTGCTAGAACTCAACATGTCTATATACACATACAGACATATGAATGCATGCATGTATAATATAAAATAATCTGTAAAAAATAATTAGGTGTTGGCAGACTTCACTGTTTCTGGATATACCTTGGTGTGTGTAAATTAAATCCCAATGACACAGCCTTCTGAGTTGAGAAGAAAATAGGAGACCAATACTTGTGGGAATCCATGTAGACACACACACACACACAAATGCAGTACAATAGCCACATGGTGCCTCAAACAAGTGAGATTAAAACAGTGAACGTGTTTAATTTCTTTTTTTTTTTTTTTTGCACAGAGCCAGGGACTAGCAAAATGATTAAGAAGTTGAGCCCAAGCCTTTGGCATATTTCTGTATTTTGGAGCATTTGATTGGAGTACTCAAAAATATTTTGGGGGGGGTCAAGGAGAAATCTCTCCAAGGTTCTCTGGATCAGGTGAGTTATTCTTTTACCTGTCTCTGAGGCTTCAGTAATAAACACAGAAAAAAAACACCTCTCCCCACTCAAAAGGAAAAAACAAACCCAAACCAAAACAGAAACAAAAAACCAAAAAGCCAACCCAAATGAAAACCAAACAACAAGCCCAAATACAGAACACCTAAATTAATCCAGTGTTATATGGTATATATTTAGAGTGTTACCCTCCAAATTTTGTTATAGGAAGAAAAAAAAGAAACAAACCTTGTATGACAAAAAGCCAGGAATTTTGGTGGAGTTGAAATCTTAGCAGTCTAATCAGAGACTCTTTATTCCATAACTAGTAATTAAAAACTATGGAAGAAACCCCACAACCTATTGCAGAAATTATATTCTCAACAGTAATACAGTTAAAACTATTATATGCTTCCTTGCATCTGCTCTTCTGTTGCCCTTCTGGTCTTAAGTCTTCCTTAAATAGAAATTGAGGGAGAGTGGGAGGGGTTGCAGCAGGTCATTATCAATATCCCAAATTTTTGACTAGAAATATCGATATGAATGATTTAGTTGCTTTTTCATTACTCTAGGATCTGCTTGTCACTAATTTTGCATGGTTTCTAACATGCTTTGACAGCTTGCATTTTCTTTATGGTTGCTATTCCATGTTTCGTTAGATTTTACTGTGAATGTTGTGTTTTTCATGTGTCAACTTTTAAAAATTTATTTATTTATTACCCCCTAAAGCTGGTTTTTCCCAGCTCCCAGGTCTGCATTTCTTTAACTCACTGTGGTTCAGTTGTTTACCTGGGCATGAGTAAATTGTCTACAGTTGCTATTGTCAGTTGCTGTTTTGATTGCTGTCTCATGCTGGTATTCCTCTATACCACACTGTGTGTGTACATATATATGTGTTTTCAAACATATGTATATGCATACATATATAAACAGAGTGTTTATATGTATATATAAAAATATGTTCATACATAGTGTATATACTGTGTGTATATGTATGTATACAATTATTTATACCGTATGAATATTAGATATAGGTACCTGGTCATTAGAAGAATTGCTGTTACAGCTAAACAAGCTCATACTTAGCTCCAGGTAGACCAAGACAAGCTTCAGTCCTGAGGCTTTGTAAAGTCAGTATGTCTGTTCTACCAAGGGCAATACTTCATTTAGCTATAGGACTACATGTGAAAGGAGGAGGAAAGTAAACGAGTAAAAAGAAGCTTATTTACTCTGATTCTTCCTCCATTTGGTACTAATTATTAAATACGTTCAAAAATTTGATAATTTCACCTTTTTTTTTTGTATCTGTGTCAACTTTGTGTTGATATAGTACTTACTGGGATAATAATAGATGCATCTCAAAAAGCAGTAATCTTGTAACCCACTGCTTATTAATACATTTCTCATAATAAACGCACTGAGAGATGCTCGTTTAGATGCAGTTGTTTCAGTGAATTGCAACCTAGCCCACAAGTAAACTCAAGTTTGTTTTATTTATAAAAAGACCTCTCACTCCATTTTGTTCTCTTCAAAGTGAATGGAAGATCTGCCTACATTTTTGCATACTGAATATGTAGGTAGGTTTCAGTAACTTCCACAAGCAATTAGCTCCTCATCTTTCTTGTAGATAAAATATGTCAAGTGTGTGGGATAGAAATGCACTTCTCATATTTTGGTGCCCTTCTGAGGGCTGAAGAATAAGGGTAATTTTTTTTAAAATGAATGTGGAGCAATTAGCACCGTAGAGAAAGAGATAACTATGCAGCATTTGTAACCTAGCAAGTAATTCAGAATCCGTTGCATATTTATTTCATCTTCTCACTTCAGGGAAGAGGTTTCTACTAAACAAAGCAATTGACTGATACTATGACCAAGTGACCCACTTGCTGGATGAAGGAAAGACTGTGGATGTTGTTTACCTGGACTTTAGCAAGGCCTTTGTTACAGTCTCCCACAGTATCCTCCTGGAGAAACTGGCTGCCCATGGCTTGGATGGGAGGACTCTCCAATGGGAGAACAACCGGCTGGAGGGCCAGGCCCAGAGAGTGGTGGTGAATGGAGTCAAATCCAGTTGGCGGCCGGTCACGAGTGGTGTCCCACAGGGCTCGGTACTGGGACCCGTTCTCTTTAACATCTTTATCAATGATCTGGATGAGGGGATCGAGCGCCCCCTCACTAAGTTTGCAGACGGCCCCAAGCCTGTGGCAGTGTCGACCTGCTGGAGGGTAGAGAGGCTCTGCAGAGGGATCTGGACAGGCTGGATCGATGGGCTGAGACCAACAGGATGATTTTTAATAAGGCCAAGTGGCGGGTTCTGCACTTGGGTCACAGCAATCCCATGCAGCGCTACAGGCCTGGGGCAGAGTGGCTGGAGCTGCCTGGCAGAAAAGGACCTGGGGGTGTTGGTCAACTGTTGGCCGAACATGAGCCAGCAGTGTGCCCAGGTGGCCAAGAAGGCCAATGGTATCCTGGCCTGTATCAGGAACAGTGTGCTGAGTAGGGCCCGAGAGGTGATCGTCCGCCTGTACCCGGCACTGGTGAGGCCCCACCCCGAGTACTGTGTCCAGTTTTGGGCCCCTTCCCGCAAAAAAGACATTGAGGTGCTGGAGCGGGTCCAGAGAAGAGCAACAAAGCTGGTGAGGGGTCTGGAGCACAAGTCTTATGAGGAGACGCTGAGGGAGCTGGGGGTGTTTAGTCTGAAGAAGAGGAGGCTGAGGGAGGCCTTATCGCGCTCTATAACTACCTGAAGGGGGGGTGTAGAGAAGCGGGGGTCAGTCTTGTTTCCCAAGTCACAGGGCTATCCAGCATTGGAATGGGCTGCCCAGGAAAGCGGTTGAGGCACCGTTCCTGTAGGTGTTCAAAAGACGGGTTGACATGGTCCTCAGGAATATGGTTTAGTGGTGTGTTTTTTTGGTTTTGTGGTGTGTGGGTTGTGTGTGTTTGGTTTTTGGGTTTTTTTTTTTATCAGAGTTAGGTTGATGGTTGGACTAGATGATCTTTAAGGTCCCTTCCAACCTGGATGATTCTATGGTTCTGTGATTATTTCCTTGTAGCCTCTTGTACTATGGAGGGAAACCTAATCTCAGTAGAATGAGGTTTTATTAATTAAAATCTGATGAAAATGGATTCTGGAACTGTGAAGAGATTCTTGATGTAGCACTTCACTTGTTGCTTTGACTCTATTAGGCATCAGTGCTTGTTCCTGTTATTTCTTGAGAAGAATATTAACTATGTGAGAACAAAGTCTAACAGGTAACAAATCTCCAAGGTCAGTTTAAGTCAATTGTAGCCTGACAACAAGCACAGCCTTCAAGTCCCCTTTGTCTCTGTTGAGTCTCTTTTACGGGCAGTTTTATGAATCCTACCTTGATTCCAATTGTTGTGTCAATATATACATGAGCAAGTTAGCCAAGGACTGCTTAATGTAAGTGCTTTGTTCTGACACCCATCTTTGGAATTTCCTCTGGATCCCTGCTACTGCCATAAGACCCTTTATCCTATCAGTACACAACTCCGCTTCCTAATTTGTCAAATGACTACTCCAGCAGTGAAAAGGAATGCACAAAGACTCTGTATGATGAAAATGATTTATTGCTGTCAGTTGAAGATTAGCCCACCCATGGATATGTAGAGGATGATAAAAATTAATTCTTCACTCGTTGAAAAATCTGGTGGCACTAAACAGGGAGTTGTCAAAAATCATTAGAAAACAATCACATAAAAGGCACTATAGTCCCAAACTCGCTGTCTGCTCCTCACTGTGCTTGCTAAATTCTGTAAAGTTTACTAGACTCCCTGTTGATGTTCCCTTTTCACTGACCTTTTGCAATTGGCTATGGATTTGTGTATAAAATCTAGTGACAGTACTACCTCAGTGCTTTTTTTTTTGTTACTTCAGCTTTGCAGCACCCGGTTTCCTCAGCTTCGGAAGCAAAACTGTGGAACTGTTTTGTGAGCCAGATAAAAGAACTGCTCCCATGTAAAAATACTCCTGCAATTTTTCTTTTTTTTTTTTTTTTCTCCTTGTACTTTGATACAGTTCCAGCAATCTCACTGACATTTGTTTTACCACAACTTATGGGGGCAAAAAAGCCACAGTGGGCAAGAGAATAGGAGGAGGAGTTTTTGTAAAAATAAAGAGCTGGGGTGGATGGCTGGGCTGGGAATACTTGAATGTGATGATAATGCTGAGCTTACCTGAATCTACAGCTGTGCTCCAGGACTGATTAGTTATTACACTGGATGTAGCAATGCAGAATTGATCTAGCAGAACGTTTGAGACATTTATCAGGTGGCTGCAGACGGCTTTGGTTTGTCTTATATACCTTCTTTAAGTACAAAACACCCAAGACTTTAAAGTCACTTTAAGCAGGAAATGTTGTTAAAATCACGTGAGCAGAGTACATTTGGTGAAGCCTATTTGTATGCATGCCAGCTTTCTCTTGAGGCTACTAGATGTTGGAGCAAGGAGGGTCTGGCTATTTCTGGTCCTTTTTTTTTTTTTATGCTTTCTCTGCCTCCTATCAGTCTATTGGGAAAACATTTTCTTGTTCCAGAGCAGAGCATTGTAGTTTCTTACATCTCTCTGAACTCAGTATTGGCCAACTGTTGGGTTGCTCTGACTAATGGCTCGGAAATATGACCTGGTGTGGGAATTGCTCCAAGCCCTGCCATATTTCCTGCCATACCACAAAAGTGTGGAAATAAGCAAGCTGTACTGGTACAGTCTTTTGAAGATGTTCCTTTTGTTGACAACAAACTTATATGCATAATCTGTGATACCTGTATGATTTTTGGAAACTCCTGCCGTACATGGAGGTCATCTTGCTTTTTTTTGCTCCCCCCACTTAATCTACATCTGTTGAAGTCTTTTACCATCCTATGCATGATCATTTCTTCTTTGTGACCAAATTGTTGATATATCCATTACCCCTCAGTATTTTATTTAGTAGCTGCTTTGTACCTGTTCTAATGCTTCACAAACTCTTAGGAACATGAGGGAGCACCAAGCTGAAAATCTCATTTTGAGAGAAGTATATAAATATAGTGGTGTAGTTAGGAGAGGTCCTTAATGCTGCAGAAAGAGGCAAGTCAGTTGGAAGGATACCTTGGAAGATTTGAGTATTAAAGACAGATTTGAAGGTGTTTACTTGAAAAAATTGTTCCAATTATTTTCCTTTTGTTTACCCCCCCTTTTTTTTTTTATTTTAAGGGCTTTAGCTTCTACTACTTTACCTAGAATTATCCTCTTCTAAAGCTGGTATTTTGGGGATGCTGTTGGGTGGAATTTAATGCTTCTGCATACGTTTAAACCGACTGAATGTAATTCATTGGAAATACAGGATATTTGGATACTATTCTTTTCTAGGGTTTACTAAAGCTTCTTAGCACACTGTGCTTTAAATAGAAAATAAGTTGAAATAGCTCTCCTCAGGCTCAAGTTTCTTCAGATTGCTCCTCTACTCTGGAGGATATTGCCAGGATATTGGATTCCTGAAATCTACTTCTGCATTGTGAAGAATAAACATATTTTGACTCTTTCTCTGTGTTTTGATATGATGATATCAGTGCTGATACTGCCCAGCTTTTGTGGTGTACTGTGTGATGTTGCTACATGAGTGGGCTACAGACTGTGAATGTACATTTGTCGTAGCCACCTGTGTTTGTACTTAACTTTCATTATGCTGTTGCAGCACAGCTCTTCTCATGATGTATATCTTGGCTGTCCACAAATATGAGCATTTTATGTCAGCACTAAAATGAAGCCATTTGTCACTTGAAGAGAGACACATTTTGTACATTTTAATGTATGTTAAGTGGTAAACATCTTTTTTTCTTATTAAATGGACAATATGTGGATTGATCAAGCATAATTTAGTCCACTTCTTTTTATGAGGTCTCAGAAAATGCTGTTTGGCAAATTATTTGGAAAAGTTTGCAGACCCACATGGTTAAAGATGTATCTGAAAGCCAGAACTCAAGGTAAAGCTAATCTCTGGTTTGGTTTTTAATACCGTTAACAAAAAGCCATACGCTGTATTGCTGGCCTTTTTGTAAAATATTTTTTTTTTTTTGTTGAAGCAATATTATGCAATATATCTGTTGTGGATCAAAATATGGGTCAACTGATATGAGGGATTGATTAGTTTGCTGTATTTTGCACACCAAAAATAATGGTAACTATTTGGAATCACGGTTACTGAATTTGTTGACAGTGACAGCTACTCAAGACTCTTTGCCTTACAGTGTCAGAAGGTGTGGGACTTAATAGCTAAGCACTGTCTTGGGTCCTCAGCTGCTCTGCACATTACTGTGCAGAAGGAGGGTATGGGAAGGACCTTGTGGCTATTCCCAGAGGCAAATCTACCAGCTGGACTCTGAATCTCGGAAATTATTCTTCAGAAATTGAAAACTTTGGGTCTACAGGGTAGGGCAAAATAAAAATAAAAAAGACTGAAAACACATCTCCTCCCTACCCACTGTATCCTTGTAGGATTTTTCTCTCCTTGTTCTCACTCCATCAACTTTTCCTGAGTTGTAATGAACTTTAATCAATCCCCTCTAAGATGTTGAGATAAATTGAAGTTGTTTTTTCTTTTCCCCAGGGCCTGGATTTCACCTCCCTGCTCTTTGCAGAAGTGTCCTGGTCACCACTCATATGCTACAGACTACTGCCTCCTCTTGCCCTCCAGAAGCATCTTTCATCTGAAGATGCTCCCCTGCCTCTGAGGGAGTTCCAGCCTGCCACAGGTGATCTCTTCCCCTACTGATATCTGTTTGGCATGGGGAACAAATAATGCCAAATAATATGCAAACAAACAGATTGGATGCACTTTTTGTCAGTTTTGTCAGTACGTGTGTGTGAGTGATGGAGACTACAGAAAGGAGTGGGTTACTGTTTCAGTCTTTGGTGAGACATGGTGGGGAGAAAGTTTCCCTGAAGAAACTCTCACTACAAGAGAGAAATGTATAATAGTTTGTGCCCAAAGTATCTGTTTTCATGTGCAGTAGAAAGTCTTATGTTATATTATATTCTTCTCCACGTTTTTTCTTCTCTTCCCGTGTTAGCACTGTTTCTGGCTGAGTGGGGTCTCTCAGTTACTGAATGCCGTGCAAAAGTACAAAGATGACAAATCCAGATCGTTCTTTTGTGGCCACAGTTTTATATCTGCACTCTTTCCCCCTCTCATCCCAGCCAGTATAATCCTGGTGAAGGAAACTCAGCGATACGGCCCTAATGCACAAAGGCTTCAGCTCATGAAGTCATTCTGTTACACAGCAAAACCTGTATGAATACTTGGTTTTCGAAAATGTTTGAGGAGACTTTACCAATGAAACTCTGTGAAACTGAAGTCCTTCTTTGATGCAACTTAGGAAAAAAAGAAAAGTAACTGCTGAAAAATTAACATTAAATGAAATAGAAGGAAAGAAAACTGTGTTTACTGGGTGTGCAGAGAAGTAATTTTCAAGGAGACCTGAACTAGTTCTCGGAGGACCCCACTGAAAAACTTTGGATGCTGAAATTTGTCCGTTTTTTCTAGGAGAGCTATATGACTTGGTGTCTGTTTTAGTTCAGCTGCTTGTTTATTCCTAGCGAAGGCATCCCCACTTGGTTCTGTATTGTGTTATGAGTAACAACATTAGCATAAGGACAGTGTATTTCATAATATACAAACCAAATTTTAATGTGTGACTTTGGGTTTGGTTTTTTTTATTATTTGGAGTAGTTAATTCACTGAGTTTTTAACTATATTGAGCCAATTGGATTGAAAGAACCAACTTTCTTTTCCTTTCCTGATATGACTGCCAACAATAACATGTTTATTTACTAACATAATTTATTTATTGTCTTAAAAATAAGTGGATGATTTTGACTTAGAGGAGTCAAATGAGAAGAGTTTTTCTTCATGTGTTATAGTGCTTAGAAAGCTGACAGCTTTAGCATATTGTAGATTATGAATTATAATTTATAATGTATTACTTTATACATTATGAAATGGATATGTAATGAACAGAAGCAATATTACAATTTTATTCACATTTCATCAGGCTGTTTCCTCTACCTCCGTCTCTATTTGAAAGATCATCTCAAAATATAAGGTAAGAAAAAGATTTTGTCCATGTCCACTGAAGTATTAGTTAAGGAGCACACTTGCCTACCAGGAATTTGACTAATTTTATCCAGGTATCTGAATGGCTGTTAGACTTGCTCTTTACTCGTAAGGTTCTTGCACTGAACATTTTACAGACTATGTAAAAGAAATGACCCAGTCAATAGGAGCAAAAGATCTTATTTCAGGTAAAGTGTATGTGCATATGCGTGGGGGGCAGGAAAGAGCAGGGAAAGGAAGGTTCAGGGTTACAATAATAATGACATTCAGGTTCATTTAGGCGCGTGTCTTGATTTTATTACTGCCTAATTTAAATGTAACCACCCCATTTTTTTTCCTGACCAGCCTCTCCTTTACCCCAGTGACTTTTGTAGTAAATGTAAAACAAGTGAAGAGGAGATTTGATTAGTGAGGATTAGGATTTGTAAAGCTGGTGGAAGAAACAACTTCTTTTTGGCAACTGAAATCTGAGATAGAGCAGGGAGGCCATGCAGGGCTGGCAGAGACTGTGCAATATATTGCATTTTTTGGCTGAAAGGAGAGTAGGAGTGATACCAAGGGGCATTTAAAGCCGTGACAATAGGCACGGGTGATAGAGTGTGTGCAGAACAAAATTTTAAATGTGAGAAGTGATATATATATATATATGTTTGGGGCTTCTTTTTGGATACAAAATGAAAAAAAGCTGAAGAGGCCTAAGTTTCAGAATGGTGTTAAGTTTAGTCCCTTTGAAACATCTCTTCACTCCATTTATAATGCATTAGGTTGAGCACTGGAAAAAGTGAGGAAACCAAGCCCATTAGTTATATTACAGTAATTTAGGCTCACTTATTCGTAAAAAAGCCTGGGAAGACGGCATAAAGGAGGAACGCTTGAGTGAGAGCTCGGCCAAGCTGCACTGTAGGAGTAACACCCTCTTCCTTGTGATAGATGACCTGAATATTGCTTTTATGTAATTTAAGGTTGCTTGAAACTTCCTTTTATAATAAACTGGTTTCAGATTTAAATTTTGCCAGCTCGTAGTAGCTCCCTCTAGTGTCACACGTTGTTAACGTACAACATTGAAGGGCTTCTCTCTTGGCCTTTGGATGTTTTATTTAGGAGTTGGGGGAAATAAATAAAAAAAAAAAAAGTGAGAATCTTGCTTAAAAACTCACCTGTACCCAGAACTCCAAACTCACCAAGTAATGCTTTCATGCTCTTGCCAAAAACTCAGATACTTTTTAGCTGGCTTCTGAGATGAATGAAACTTCTGTTGCTCTGTTTAAAAAATGTGAAGTAGGCACATAATTTTTTTATTTTTTTTTTAGAGTTAGAGGCTGTTACACCTTTGTATTTCATCTCACCCACTTGTTATATGAAGCATAAATCTTTAAGTTCTGCAAATGTGTTCAGTTTCCCCCTGCCATCAATATGAGGGAAATAGCCCCTTGAATAAAGGTATTGACCAAGTGTCTTAATGCATTTTGCAAAATCTTCCTCTCTCTTGTTGAACTGGAAACTGCTGCCACAGATAGCTATTTTATCTGGGTTCCTTTTTTTTTTTTTTTTAAAAATTCCTTCTCCATTGCCAGTTTTCTGTTATTTTTGCAATGCTCAGAAAAGTCTACCCCCCACCATCAGATAATAATAATTGTTTTCCTCAAATCATCAGCAACATGGCACTACTTTATTCAGACTCAAGACTACAAGTACGATGCATGAGAAGAGAAGGACCACTTAACTGAATTCAGAAAATGTTTAAACCATAATTGAAATAGGTCTGGATCCAGTGATTGCCTGGAGCCTCGAGCCAGCCTACTGGTGATAGGGTTACCCTATTTGATTTTAAAGTGTTAGCTAAGTTTCCAAATATACTTCAAGGATAGACTGTGCTCACTGAATAGGCTGCTAACCAAACTTATGCCTTATTTTTATTCCTTGCTATTCACATGCTTTATTTATTTTATACCATTCAAGTCTTGCTCTTAATATAGTTTTAGCAGTTTCCTTGTGGGGTTTTCCAGCTCCCTCATTGCCATGGTGTTTCTATTTCTATTCTGTGCTTCCTGTGGGATATGATACTGTTATCTTCTCTGGGGAAAGGAAGCATGAAGATTCTGGTGCCTGAAGTAGCTGACTTTGGGTGCCTATAGTCTGATTTCTCAAAGAGCTTAGTGTTTTATAGCACTTCATTTATTTGTTCAGAGCCCAGTTCCTTTTGGTACCTGTAGTGGTTATTAACACAGTGTTACAGCAAATCAGACCTCTCAATGTGAACACTTTAAAAGCAAGAGAAATCTAATAACTGGCCATCTGTGAAACCTTTGTTTAAATGGTAGCCCAGCATCACACACCATTTTTGTTTGTTAAATATATTTCAACAAAATTCTCATCATGTTTATTTTCTCTCTCTCTTTCTCTCTGTTTTCCTGCCATTTAAAGTGTCATATAATAGCAATTATTCTTGATCACTGATGTCATGAGAGAACCACACAGGAGGCATAAAGGCCTTTATATCTAAATATTTCAGCCTTCCAACCATTTCTGTCCTATGGGTTTCTTGTAGAAATTTCTTGAGAGGTGCTTAAATGGTATAATAAAGCTTGTTTTGCAAATGTGTTTTGCAAATTTTACTGTGAGCTGTCCTTACCCATCAAAATTTAGGACATTTTAAACCATGCATCTTTAGTCTTTGTATCTGATTTATATTTGCAATTGCAGTTGTGAAGGCCTGAAAACTGCTTGCACTTACAAAGGATGTTGCATGACATCCAATATTAATATGTGTATATACAGGCTGTTTAAATTAAATCATGATAGTTGTTCATACCTCTAGGCAGGACACAATATAAACAACTTAAAATTATACGGGATGAACCGCTCTGTTTTGTTCTGGCCAAAAAGAGAGCGTCTTGGGGATGGATCGTCTTCTTGCTGATTAGTAGCTGGCCGTGTGTCGGCTTCGTCGACACATTTCAGAGAATGGGTGGTTTAATGAAGGACGGAATTGGGGAGTAATTCATTCCGTGCCATGAGGTTAACCACAAGCTTTTCAGAAATCACAGCGCTTGCTGCTCCAGCAGATGTGCTGGAACTCAGTGCTGTGACTGGAGGTTTTTCAGCACTCTGTTCCCCCCACCCTTCTCTTATTGTAAAGCACGCACCCATCCTGCTGCCAAAACTTTTAATAAAAAATAGATTTGCGTTTGCAGTTTCCAGAATCTTTATCAACCTTCCAGCCAAAGTCAGAGTAATAAACCCAGAGAACATCTAAGCGTGTGCTTTGCAGATGATTGATTTTTGCACTTGGGATGTCTTACAGGCAGTGGCTCCCACCGTTATTTTTAAATCTTATGCTGCAGGGGACTCCTGAAAGCCCCTTCCCTCCTAGTTGCACAGAACAATTGGGATATTTTTTTTACTTTGATGTGAGTAATTTTTCTGTAGAGAATTAGTTTTCTCTATCTGGAGAAGGTATCTTGTCATTAAGTTTTGAATGAATACTCCATCTCTTCCTTTATTTATGGATTTCAAAATTTGTGCTAGGTACCTTAAAAAATTCATAAAAGGAAGCCTTTCAGGAGACTATACTTGTGAAAAATCTGTTCAAACGCTCAAGAAAAATCTATTTTTATTCCTCTTTCCACACAAGACGAGGTGGATATCACATTCAGCCATAAGGCATATTATACTTAATATAGGTTATGTAAGGAAAAAACCCACCCCAAAACCTACATCCATTGAATTAACATAAATTGAAGTTTAATGTGATTTAGTTTATCAAATGTAAACTTTCTGTGAATACTGTAAAGATGTGGAGTGAGGACAATCTAACTTTAAAATGCTATCCAGCTTTTTATTATTGCTCCTCATCTGGGATTTATAATCTTCTCACTTGGGATGTTGGAATTGCATGTGTAAACATTCCTCATTTGCTTCAGTGCAGAGTAAAATGGGTTAATTTATCAGCTTTATCCCCTGTCAGTTTAAACTACTCTGCCTTGCTTTTCACTGAAACTCAGAGGGTCCATTAGCATCCCAGGGAGGAGGCTGATAGCATGCAGCTGAGGATGGTAATGAGGATCTGGAAGTAAAGAATTTATAAAACCAGAGCCTCAAATAGACATTTGTCCATGTCCTTGATCTGAAACCTGTTCCCAATTGAAGCAAATCTGATGTTAAACCAAAAGAAGTATTGGTGCTTTTACACCTCTGGTTTAAAGGAATGCATTTTCTTTGTGTGGGTAAGGCACATGCAACCTCCAGGAGCCTTTTTTTCAAGTTGTATTTCATGTATATTTGCTGTTGTCCCTTATAAGAAAGCATTTTCTAGTGGGAAAGAAATGAACATGTTCTTCACTCTTTCTTTCTGCAGGAGTCTTATATACCTGTGGGTTGCTGATGTGCAGAGAGTGTTTTTGTGGGAATACATATTCATAAATTAATAAGCATATATATAACACTATAATAATGTTATAAATAAATTTGCAGAAGGTCATTGACTTTTAGGGAAGCTCTGGGAGAAAGGTCTTGACCTCAGGAAGTGCTGAGCTTTTCCAGACCTTCCTTTAATCGATAGGTACTCAGAATATGAGATGGGCTTTGGGGTAATACCTCAGGATATCAACTAGATAAGATTCTGCCTTTTTCAGCTGTGACAGTCCCGGTTGACTTGCTTGGGAGCCTCCTTTAACCCTAAAGGAACAAATATATTTCCAAATAGTTAAATTATGCTATGTAATACATATAGATGACCCTATATACATACAGATAGTAGAGTGTAACAGGGCACTGAATGGAGAGGGGCCCTGCTTCAGTAAAAAGGTTGTCCAAAATACGTATGGAACTTTAGAAACATAGTCATAAGGGCTTGAACTACCAGTATGTTTGTTGGTTGTTCAAGGGAAAATGTGCTGTGGTTAATCAAAACCTTAAGAAGATAATTGGCTATTGCAGCACTAGAAAAATGTGCCATTTGAGGCTAAGAACGCTGCATTTTCTCTTTAATATCTTGGAGGTGCTCTACCTGCACTATATTTCTGAATTACTTTTATATTTGTTGTCAGTGTCATGTATTATATACAAAAAATTCAGTCTCTGTGCCTACAAAATTGGAACCCAAATTCTGAAGTAACCTGGAGAGATGCTAACACCTAAATATTAGATATCTTATTACATATCTTCCCTCAAGCATTCAAGTTTGAAAGTGCTGTGCCCAGTTTTCATTTGTATACTTTGTCTTTTTTTTTTTTTAATTTTCCAACAGAAATGGCATAATTTTAGCATTTTTACCAAAAATGTTTATTCTTAACTTGAGATTATTTTGCCTTCTCTGCAAGAAGGAGCATGGATAGAACAGATAGTACACTCCTGTAATACTTTTCACCAGTATATTTGCAAGCATTCTGGGATTAATCTAGTTAAAGATGGATGGTTCTCCCATTTCTCTAACAGTGTCCATATAAGAGTTTTACCCTGATTCTAAGTGAGGCATCTTTTAATGTGATGCTTTTATTTAACTTCTCAAATTATTATTATATCATTTTTGAGTAATTTAGGGCTAACTTGGCAAATTACTTTACACGCCTTGATGGGTGTGCTGTTGTGTAACACTATGTCAAATTGAGACTCCTGACTCCACCATAAGTAAATGGTTCCATATGGATAAGGTGGACACGGATTAGGATTGAGAAACGTGCAGACTGAAGCTTGGAGACAAAGAAGAACAAACCAAGATAATTGTAAGATAAAGCAGGAGGAATTCCCAAACCAATTTCATTGACTTTACGGTAACATTAAAATCGTTGTCATCAAACTAGGGTTAATAGAGTTGTGCTAAGAGATAGCAGCTGTTTGAGTGACGTAATAAGCACTCAAGAATGTCAGTAAAATAACCTTAGATCTGCCTGCTCAAACAGTTCAGAAATGGGCTGCCACAAAGCATACAGCCAAGTCAGCCTCTTCTGTACCTTTGATTAAGATTCCCATTTTTTTGTTACAGTGTGAAGTCCTTCCTCTTCCAGACATAGCACCAAAAGCAGTGCAACCCATCAACATTTACTGTCGGCTATATTCACTGATCTGTTACCATCTAAACCATTCCAAAATTCTCAGACTGGTACATGCTGAGGTTCTGCTACTGGGTCATCTGGAAAAAATAAAGTAAATGAAATATACTTTCATATCACTTCTATATGTCTTCCCCAGCTGTTTTCCAGAGTGCTCCTTCTGCAAAAGATCCGTGTAGGAGCACTTTCTATGTACTGGTTCTGCAGTCACTGACAGATGTGTGCAGTATACTTTCAAAAACATCTTTTTAAAAACAATGCAATTTTTTTTTCTTCTATAAATCACTGTTGCTTTTCAAAATGGGTGGATGATGCAAAGTGGTTTTGCATGTGGATGCTTATTCTGGGTTTTAAGTGTTCTATTTTTAAGTTACTTCTTCACCTATAGCAATGC
Organism: Calidris pugnax; assembly: GCF_001431845.1. Lineage (NCBI taxonomy): Eukaryota > Metazoa > Chordata > Aves > Charadriiformes > Scolopacidae > Calidris > Calidris pugnax. The sequence goes on from NW_015090920.1 coordinate 11,895,653, forward strand.
TTACCACTGAAATATTTTTTTCTCAAAGTATATTGAAGTAAAATCTCAGAACTATACATTTTCAAATCTAGCTCAATCTGTCCAAAAGCTTTTAATATTATGGAATATTGAATATTCTTATTGAAGGAGGAAAATATACTTTGGCATTGATATTGGGCAAGTGAGAAAGGGAGTTCTTTACAAAAAATGAAATAGTTTTTATCATTTTCCATCTTGTTTTAGAGAATCATTGAGAAGGTGTGTCTGTGGACTGTGCTCATGGAGTGAGGCCTAGGGAAATCCCATCATCCCAAAGCTGGAAGATATTTTTATTTCTCAGATATACAAGAATTGCCAAAGCATCACTGTTTGTGCGGGTGTCTCTGACCGTGGGAGGTGACCTTGATAAAGCTCCAGTGTAGAGGAACTCATCTTGACTAGCTGTGCCACTGATGGTATTCTCTTTTGCTCAGCTCCATTTAGTCTTCTCATGTGACTAAAGGTTCTGAAGCTGCAGCTACTACTCACACACTTTAAGTGTCATTGTATGAGTTGTCTTCCTTCTTCATTTCTTTACAGTAAAAACCAAGAATTTCTTATGTATTGTATAGTTTCTGTATTTCAAACAACTCTAAAACCTTAGAGGCAATTGAATACAAATACAAATGAAAAGGCAGTTCAGACCAGCTTCTAGTTTAAACAAACAAACCTCAGGATTCAGGCTTCCTTAGGACTTCTTCCAAAGAGATTCTAGCTTTAGAAGTGGAGGAAAGCACCAAACATTTTAAATTATTACTTCACTCTACAAGAGTCCCTGCATCTCTATTCCAGCACATGTAACAGTCGTTAGAATCACTGACTTTGATTTCAGTGCAGTGAGTAAAGAGTATTAAATTTATACAGGTAGAAGTGAAAGTTTCTCTTGGTGAAATACACCATTTTATGCCAAATTAAAAACATGTGGAGGAGCTTGTATGTCTGACACTTTTCTTTTTGCTTGTCCCTGAAACAGAATACTACAAGAAAAGTACATGCAGTTGGAACTCTGAGAGAGCTTGGATTTTCTCTGACTCGACTCAGCAGGATTAATGCCATAGCCTTTTGAGTGGAACAGTAATCAATCACTTCTCCTTAAGGCAATAAATCAAAAGAATAAATCAGACATTTCTATCATGTCTGAGTAAAAATTATTACACCCAACACTAATTTTTACTGTATGATTTTTATTTCCTTTTTGATTTTCTCAGGAGGTGGTATCAAGGCAGAAGAATTCAAGTTAAGGTATTAGTAGCATGGAGAGTAGTAGCTTGAATTGATTTCTCTAAATAAAAGCCTCCACACTTTTCCACGATAGTGTAAGTTTCTAAGGATAAGTTGATCTTAGAAGGATTTTATACTGTCTTTGGTGTTTGTGGCATGGACTTCACATGGCTGTTTTCTTGTTGACATGAACTCTCCTTAACTGAAGAATGAGATGTATTCTAAAGCATATTTTTAAGTTTTGATTTTATAAGCAGAATAGTCACATGGACTGATGTGTTTGCAAAGTAGTATGCCCATTTCAGAAGGCTATCAGTGGAGCAGTAAATATATATCCAGTTTAGAAAAAAACTTTGTCCTTTTGTCCTCAGATGAACTGGGCTTATTCATGCTCAGTTTTCTTTCTCTGCCCTGATCTTACTGTTTCTTTATTCCTATTTTTACTCTCTAATTTCTTCTCTTTTCAATTTAAGCACAGTTATGAACATATGGGTAAGGAGCATATACTAAAAATAGATCAGTCCTAAGTGTAGTATGTTGTATTCTATGTGCATTCTGAATACTTTACCACTTGTTTAAACTTACTTAAACATATTTCAGACATTTTAAAAAAAGGTATTTTCACACATTTTTGCTGTTACTTTTTCTGGGAGGAAGAAGATCGTCTTTGGTTCTCTGTTCATACCTTATACAGTACAATGCACTCTTTGCAAGAGTCATATTCTGTATTGTTAATATGGTAGTAAACCTGGTTTCTTGGATGGCTACTATAGTAAACTTTATGGATAGTAGTGAAAATAACAAAAATAATAATGAAAAGAGCTACATAAGTTCTTATGTCTGAGAACTATAAACTTGAAAAAAAAAAAAAAAAGCCAGTGCTCTTCTGGTTTACAGTGCCATTCAGTTGGATTTATAACATATTTTGAGCTAAGAGTATGAGTCTAATTGGCTGTAGCAGCTAATCTGTTGGGCGGTTACATATTGCACAGCTCATATTCAGTTGTGTTCTGCATGTGATTGCCGTTCTGTAAAATGTCCCTGAGTAGTACGATCATATGTTCCAGTTGAAAATTTGTCTTCAGATTCCTCAGTTTCTTTTCTACATTTTCTTTGTTACCCCTTGTTTGCCTTACACCAGCTTCTGCTTTTCTTCTAGCTGGAGAATGTTACAGAATACAGCTGCACTTCTGATGAATTTATAGGGATTTTCACCTATAATGATAAAGGAAATCAGTTTCTCTTCTTTCTATTCCTGCTGGCATGATGCAAAAAATGATGGGTAGTTGGTACTATGAGTTTTTGGTGTGGTTTTTATACTTGAGTCCTGAATCTGTATTATCGAGGATGATCATGTTGTCCAGACTATCTGTGCGCTCAGTAGAAAGAGGGAGGAATCCACTACTAATATTAAGAGCTCATCTCTCTCCATGTTTTATTAAAAGCAGCTGAGCTTCATATCTTAGGCCCTGAATAAAATAACTGAAGTTTGACTGCATGAGTGTGTATCCCACTTCTGTGTAACAAAGGCTAGGGAACTTCCTTTTTACCTCTCCTACTGGCATTGCTACAAGAGAAGGAAAAAAATCCAAGTAATTTTTAATAATCTAATTTGTCCCTTTTGGACACAGAATTCATTGAGAACCATCTATAAAATGCATACTCTTTATTAAAGAGTAAACCTAAATTTTAAACCACATGTATAACTGCTGTTGTTTGGATTGAATGTGTGCACAGCCTTATGTTTGTCCTCTTCACCTCTGTTATTAATTTCTTCTGTTTTCGTCTTCATTTCTAAGTGAACAAAGGGAGAATTTGTGTCCCCCTCTCAGTTGAGTACATCCTTCTTGGATGTTAGGAAATTGCCACAACTCTTTCTTCATCATCTCAAGGTCTCTTCTTGCACAGAGTGGAAGATAACACCACAGTGCTTATTGCACTGACTATGGCAGCAAATTTTGGCATTGGTGAAGCTGAAGTACTGTAAGACAAGGAAGTAATTTTTAAAAAGTACTCACTAATGTAGTCAAGGCCCTGAGTTTGAAGGAATGATGGAATAAACTGCAAAACATTTGCTTCAGGCACTGTGGCAGATGATTTTCTAACAGATAGTATTGTTTTGAATGTTATTCAGCTCAATCACGTTTGGGGTTTTTTGTTCTTTTTCCCTTGAAAAAAAATCAATTTCTTTATATTTTAATGGTGCAGCTTTTGGATGGGGTCGGTGCTTTTCTGTTCCTTCTCCTCCTGTTTATTATGTCAGTTTGTGTTTTACTACGTATCCAAGAAGAGCTTTTATTTTTCTCATTTTTAGCTTCACTTTCTAGTTTTTACAGTTAAGTGCATTTCTTATATCGTAGGTCACCTGTCACATTTCACCAGGGCAATATCTGTACACTGGAAGTAATTCAGCCTCTCTCTCTGTTTAATTTCATGCTAATGTCTGGAAGATGTTATCTAGGTTAGCCAGGCTGAGGAACGCTGTCCTTTCCTAATTTTAACTACTTGGCTTTTGGCTATCTCACTGCCCCTTGGCGTATTTTGTTGGTCTCAGTTTTACAGATGTTTATCTGAAGTGTTAAGTGGCCAGATGAATTGTTGCCCATTATAAATTGCTTAGTCTAAATTTATATGTTACGCTGAATACCGCTTAAAATGTTGGGTCCTTAAAGAGGACCCACTACTATTTCTTGCCATAGATGCTGTAAATGGGGCATTGGGAGATTTCTTTGCATCACTGTTGAAAGTCCTGGCCAATTATTTGTTGTTTCTCAAGTTACTTTTAAGCTGATTTCTCCAGAGGAGATGCGTAATGTAATGAATTTCCTTTGCTGCAGTACCTATGCCATTTTTTATATTTGATTGTTTATAACATACATATATGTAAGTTTTACTTAGGAGAAAGAGTTTGGAAGCATGGTGTATTCATACCTATTCAATAACGTATTTTCAGTACCTATCAAATCAGAATGGAAATAGAGAAGCACAGCAAAATGTGTACGTCATGTGTGCCTTCTGCTGAATCTGTCCATACGAATAGGTTCCTAAGACAGTTTCACTAACGAATGTTGTTGCATCATTGCTCTTTTACAGTCACAGCTGCTCAGGGTGAAGGAAACTCCCCAATTGCATATGCATTTGTAGAAATGTAGCATGATTTGTTGGTGTATAATTTTATACTATTTATTTTTCATTTGACTTCATTTTATTTTGTGCCATGGTCCATAGCATCCAACTCTGTCAATGCATTTTCTAATATACAGCCCTGTACAATATGGATAATGATGTAGCGAACTGAACTGTCTCTGAGGAGGAAATAATTTCCATTTACTTTACCCTTTGAAAAGTTAGCTATGTATTTCTTCCTTTGGTATGTGTTTCCATAGGGAAGTTCATTCCACTCATTTGGGCACCTCTTTTAGGATGTGATGAATCCGAAGTGTGTAAACTGGCAAGTTAGTCAAAGCAAATCTGTTTTGATGTTATTGACCTCATTTCTGTTTACATCTTGTGTTGTGGCTCAGATCTGTGTGTTTCAGAGGGATCAAGATTGAGTCTTATATAAGAAAGAATATGTCTGTCTTAAAAAGGTCTGGTACTTGCTTTCTTTGGTAAATGATGGTAAAGACCTAGTGAAATAAAAAGACAATGTTTTGGTGGATATTAGCTTTTAACAAGCTTATAAAAATAAGCTTGTTAAATGGGACAAATAAATGGGACTCCTTAGCTCTACATAGGTAATGAAAATTTGAATGTAATGAAGTTGCTATATATACTAGCAGATGATTTCCAAACACTTAAAACCAGTGGATTTAAAATTTATTATGCTAAGTCACTTGGATAGTGACTGCATTTCATGCTAAGTAGACACTGTCTGGTTATGTTGAAATATGAAAGCTTCATTTGGGCTTCTCTGAAAGCAGTGGCAGAAGTACTGTTGACTTTGCTAAATGCAGACCTGGGATTGTCCTGGAAGTGGTAGAAGATGGGTAAGCACATGCAACCAATCATCATATTAAGACAAGGAACAGTTTTTCCTTCCAAGTATCAGGCAGTAACAGTACATCAGTTATTTCTAATATGTAGTAGGTAAGGGTAATCTAGGATATTTTCCTCTAAGTGTTTTTGGGTGAGGTTTTGCAAATGGCACATTTTGTTATGATATAAGCAAATACTACTAATTTATACAGAAATTGCTAACTTTTGGTAAAGTTAGCATCCTTTGTAGTCCTTAGCTGTTGTCACAGCACTCTCTTATAAAACAGGATCAGATTTACAAAGATAAATGAAACAGTAAAAGACAAATTTTATTATGAGAATTGTGCTCCATAAGCAATTATCTCCAAACAGGTATGATTCAGGCACTTAAATGACAGAGAGATACTTGAAAAAAATCATATTCCTAAATTAAAGAAATGGCAACTATGATGCTTCAGACAGAGGGTCAAGAACTACTTCATACAGATAGTAACCAAATACAAACTAAGCACAAATACCAAACTTCTGAAGTCTTCATAAAATAAAGTCAACTGAGGTTTCAAGTTTAAAAATTTAATAGACTCCAGCTATGCCAAGGAGTCAGAAAAATTCTGAGGACATTTTTGAAATCAGGAGTATTAGTTCTTCTTAGAGTTACCCTTATAAGAATCTCTAATGTTACCGGTAGTAGTAAAACTTAACCAGTTAAAACTTTGCAATAGGAAATGCACCTGATCTCACTAACATCCTAACTGAGCTCATAAAATTTCAAGGTGATTGTTCAGAAACATCAATCATCGTCTTTCACGAGCCTTGCCAAGTTGTATTTGAACCAGACAATGTTCCTGAATATTGGCAGTTTTTTCTTATTCTAGTAAGAAAGATAAAATAAAGGAGAGATTTAACAAAACACAGCAGCTGGAGAACAGGAAGACACCCCTTTGGCCTATCAGATCCAGCCCTATGTCATGAGCCATATGATTCCCTTTTGGGAAATCCCTGGAGATGATTTGAAAGCACTTCTGTTGTCCAGACTGTGGGTAGCTGCAGTGAGCAGTGCATCCCCAACAGTCTTGGTCCTGCCGTATGCACTCTGCCTGTGCCCCAAGGGCAGATTGTGACAAGGCCCGGCCATGTGCTCCTCTTTATTTGGATGAAAACCACATCTTCGTGGCACACTTGTATTTCCTTTGACATCAACATTGATCTTTGACGTCAGGAGCTTTCTGCCCTTGTTGATATTTACTCTGTGGTGGTATTTGTACATAATGCTATCCCAGCTTTTTCAAAAAAGGCTAGACAAACTAAATTCTTTTTATCCCAGCAATAAGAGTACGTTTTCTATTGATATTCCTGGTAGCCCTGGCCTCCACCTTTCACATCAGATATGAATTTCCTCAAACACAGTAGAGGTACTGCTGTGTTACCGGTTAATTTAGGTGTTGCTAAGAATTAGAGCACAATCAGATATATTTACTGAACACCAAGGACTACCAGATTATCCAAGAACTTGAGATTTATGGATGAAAAAGTGAGTGTATTTTATTCATCACTGTCTAGTCAATTATGAAAACAAATTATTTTATCTTCTCTGATACATAGATGTGTAGTGAGACCAGTTCTCGGGTTTCAGCTTTTCTACTTAAGTCCTCTCAGATCAAAATTGTGGATCAGGAGTTCGACATGGAAATGAATGACAAACTTATTTTTTTGTGCCTTTAACTTTAGAAAGACTTGTTGACAACATTGAGTTTGTTTTTTATTTTATATATTTGAATATATATAGAAGTAAATGTACATATATCTATGCAAATATATGTTTCTTCTCTCCAATAGAGGCAGTGAAATTAGATCAAAAATATGTTGTGGAGGCTAGTGGAAAATTAAGAGAATGTGAGAGCAGCCAAACGCAGATAAAATTGTCTAACTGTTGGTTATTGCATTGTGGGCTCAAGATGATTTAACTGGTAATGACTTTCAGAGAACTGCTATGTCTTTTCAGTGTAATGCAGTGATTTAAAAGAGCATAACCTGTTTTAAATAGTGGGAAATATTGGAAAACAAGTTCTGCACTGGGGGGAAAAAAAAAAAAATCACTGTTAGAGGTTGATTACAGTATTTTAAGAACTACAAAGGACTATTGTCTTCTAATGTTTTAGGAAATTCAGTTGCAGGTAGAGATGACAGAATGGATAAGCATTTGGGAAATAGAGATTAAATGAAGGGTGTGTAGGGAGTTGAAGACATTATGTCAAGGTAAGGAAAAGACAAGGACACAAAAAGTAATCCTATGCAGGATGGGTGCTTGGAGTGGGAGTTGTATTCTGGAGGGAAGGTAAGAGTAGCATTGCCTTTGTAAAGAATTTAAGAGATGGGGATTAAGACGATTGAAAAGAGACTGGAATTTGGTGAAACGGATGGAAAATATAGAACCAGTCTATAGAAAGAGATGTCAAACAACCCAACTTCCTCCGTTGTTCCCTGACATATGTATATATATTTATTGCACACTCAGTAAAGACTTTGCACTTTTTAGAGATAAAACAACTGCCATGCTGGAATATCAATTTCCAGAAGGCAGTCTCCCTGGGGGTAGCGCTACAATCCAAAACCTTTATAATAAGCTGGGACTGAACTGTGTTGCATGAATGGACCCCTTTCTGAAGAATGGTATTCTCAATACTTATCCCAGAGTACAACTTGACTAGCTTTTAGTTAAATGGGGAATAGGATAAATGATTGGTTTACCAGAACTCCAATTTAATATCTCAGAGATATACCGAACAGTTTGAAAGAACTGTCTTTCCACTTTCCATTGTTAGGAATTCTTTGTAGCAGATATTGGAAGTATATGAATTTACTGCTTTACTTCCAAACAACTGCTTTTCTCTGTAGTCTAGCTGCTTTGGAATGAACCAAAAATGGTGTCCTCAACTCACTCAGAAATGCTGAATAGCTTAAATCAGAGAAGTTGAGTAAAGCAAAGAAATAATAATAAATTAATTATGATCCACTCCTGATTCTCAGGGAGAGCTTGATCACTGAGTTGAATACATCTGCACCTTGAATGTGCTCAGAAATGAAAAAGATAATACTGTTAATCAACAGGCAGAAGGAAAATCCCATTTTAACAGATTGAACTGGGAGACAGGCTAGAGATATGTAGCATTTTTTGTCTCCCTTAGGCCCTTTTCCCCAAATTTCCTATTTGGATTGCACTCTGGGTATACCATCAAGACCAAGACTTCTGCTGGGTAACCTTCCTACTTAGTCTTTATAGACTGTGAAGACAGCCCTAGCCTTGTCCTTTACTGTGCTTCGAGTATGGGAAAAAAACCCTATTTATGTTTATCTCAATCATGACCTTTGCTTAAGTGTGAAAAGGAAAGAGGAATGAGACTTGCCTATTATTTTTACTGTCAACTTTGTTCAGATTCTGTTTATTTTTACTTGAATATCTTGGACAAAGGCTGGTGTTCTGGCTCTGCGTTTGCACTCTGGTTCCATGATGTGTGTAAGACAGTGCATGACCTTTTTCTTAGCAGAATGAAAGATAAATATAGCCTGATACGTAGAAGTAATCCACTACTACAAGGAGTCTCATCAGCATGATCATCATCTGCTTTTGTGTTTAAGTTTAATGAGGAAACTTGTTCAGTGGCACATAGTCAATCTGAAAACAATAAAGGCGTAACTGCTATGAGCTAAAGTATTAAAAAAATTAAAATCCTCCTCATTTCATTTGTTGAAAGACAAGGAGAAGGGGTAGACATATGGCCACCCACTTGGTTGTGCAAATTGTAAGAAGTGAAAATAACTTGTGACAGAATTGCCTGAAGGTTTTGTTTAGCCCGTCACACATGGCCTCAATAACACTGTGAAGCAGTTTCTTTCACCCCCTCCAACATACCCAACCCCTTCTGCTACAAAATCTGCAAAACATTTTTCAAATTAAGTGTGCACTGTTTTCCTTTTAAGTTTCAGGAGCAAGTGGCTGAGAAAGCCATGCTGAGAGATTGGAAACAATCTGCATCAGCAACAAAGGGAGATGCCTGCTGCTTTGCAAGCAACACAGAAAATATGCCAGCCATGCAGAGTGCTCCGTGGCAGTAATTCTGGAGCTGACTGATGTTTATTTGTGCTCTGCACTAGTCTTCCTCTGACTGCGATGAGGAGGAGGGACGGTTTAAGAGTCCTTGGAAAACTGTTGCAGTATAGGTCAGATTTTATTAGCACATTGTCTGGGATTTGGAACTGACTTTTGCCTCTTGAGCCTAAATAATGAGCTTTCTGGGAGTGCTGTGCCTAACTTCCCCGTGCAGTGCGTAGGTGAATGGGTATGTGTTTGGTGCAGCTCTTACGGCTGGGGATTTGACTGCTCAACACACTATTATCAAAACTGTCATTCTGTCATAGTGGAAGAAATTAAACAGGGGCATTTGTATGTTCTGATGAAGAACTGATACTGTCAGAAATCATCTTGGCAGCCCTTTTAATTTATGCTAGAGGAGCGGCTTTTGAATAATCACGGATCACTTTACCAAGTCAAGTAGTCAGCTGGTAAAAGTATCTGACAGAACAAGAAATGAATACAAGGAATGAATCATAAAAACTGTAGGGTTGTCATAACCAAATCATTCGAGAAAGGTAATGCATGAGCTTTGTGGAAGAGAAGAATATGAGCTTCATGTTTCTTGTGGAGACATAAGGTATTTGAAAGAAGACAGTGGATAGTTGAATATATGTCTGTAGTCTACAGGAACAGGAAGGCATAAAGGAAAATCCAGTAGTTGCTCCTGTTTTGCTGCTGGATACATCCTTTAAAAATTTTTCTGTACGTGGGTTGATATAAATGTACTTATTCAGGCTTGAAAGACTTTGACTACAGCTTGTCTTTGTGTACAGAGTTATGCAGGAGCCGCTTCCTGATCCGTACACAGTTCAGTCATATGTCTCTCTGCAGTGTTTACCTATATTGAAGGGTTCAAGGCAGCCAGGAGGACAGAGCAGGTGTCAGTCAAGGAGGAGACAGGACTGTGCCAGCAGACCTCTGACAACATATGTTTTCTGGCTCCTCCACAACACTCCTGGTGGGAAGCAGTGGGGTCTGTGGCCCTCAGGATTGCAGTACTGGTTGATGCAAAACTGCATCGCCATCACCCCCTAGGCTGGGGAATGAAGGGGCTTGTTTCTTCCAACGCCCCCCAGTCTGTTGCTGGGAATGTTCCCAAGTGGAGGATCTTGGTTTTAGTTAGCTAATGAGCAGGTAGCATTGCAAGCATCTGGCTTATTAATAGTTTCAGAGAGCTATAAACTCTCTCTTCCAGCCAGAAAGAGATTAATCATTAAATGATATAACCCAATTTGTAAAAAGGGATTTATTCCAGAAAATGTTCTGTCCTTGCTTTTGCGTTTCTCAACACTGGTTAACAAGCAAGCAGTGAGAGAAGGGATGACCTTTCTAAATGGGTTTCAAAAAGAAAGCAGTGTAATGATCTTTGCCCTGAAATTTAACCCCTGAAATTTAAGCCCTGTGAAATGGCTGAGGTTTACATAGTCATAAATAAGATACAACTATTGCCTTTTACCATTGCAATCAAAATGTTTAATCAGTTAGATGATAAGGTGTGGGGCTTTTACATACGGATTTAAGGTACCCCTGAAAAGCTTCAGTACTTCTGCATTGGCTAAAGTGAACGTGCATCATGGCTGTGTAGGTCTGCAAGTGGTAGCGACAAATTCTGAAAGTCCAATGCAGAATCCTGCAGCTTCTCTGTGACCATCCTCTGTTAGATAGTGTAAGGTACTGGGTTCTTTTGGTTTCTCACGTCCAGTTTCTCACAGATAGAAACAAATCCAGCTACTTCAAATTGCACACAAGATGGTTTTTGAAAATTGAGTCAAACAGAAAATAAAGTGGCACAGTGCAGATGCAGGAATCCACATACAAATCTAGTTGTGGAAAATAGCCAAAGCTAGTTATTACCCTCCTTTTTTTTTTTTTTTTTCCACCGAAAACATTTTTCTTTGTCAGCTGCCTGTGTTGAAATTAGTATTGAGGAGATTTTAGAAAAACAAAACAAAGAACAAGCTTTTTAAATGACACAGGAATCGAGGAAACAATCAAAATTCATAGCTGACTAACAGAAAATCGGAAATCGTCATAGACTTAAAATACACAAGAAAGATTGTTTCCTTCTCTTGTGCTTTGATACACTGCACCAATATAAATGATTTTATGTAATTACCAATTTAAGTAGACCTGGCAAGACAGTAAATGTAATGCTTATTATACCAAATCCTTTTGTAATTTCCCTATTGATATAGCTCAGGTTTGTAAATCTTATACAGTATTAAAAAAAAAAAAAAAAAAAAGGAAAGAAAAAAGAAAATGTTTTTTTCCCAGGAGTCAGAAGGCTGGCTTTAAATTAGATTCTTTTTCTTACTAGTTTGCCTCCCTTGTATTCCCTAGTATGATCTAACACTTTTAGTTGGCAATTGCATTATATTTTTAACTTTTCCTCTGCAATTGGGAAAACTGGATTTTTAATTACATTTTTAATAGTAAGAACAGGTAATGATCTGACATCATGGGTTGATATTAAAAAGATAAGCAAAAAAATGAAGCAGAGTTTTGTAGTCATTTGAGGTTGTCATCTTGAAACTTGGTACCAATAGGAGGAAACAGTGCAGCTGTGATCAAGAATAGGTTTCAAAAAAAGGGTTTCAAAATAGTGAGAAGTACATGAACTTAATTTAAATATCTTCAGCTCTCAAACATTTTCTGTCATGTTATATGGCTGGGTCTGTCTACTGAAAATGTTCTTGACAGACTGCTTCAACTGGAAAACATTTGCAGATGATATGCTGATAGTAGATATAAATAATTCCACTTTACATAGGACCCTAAAACTACTGTTTCTTTTGTGTCTGGCACAGAATCTCTTCTGGAAGTAGGTGGCTCAGGGAAGCAGCTTAGGAGGAAGTAACTGTAAGTTTTTCTGTTTCTTCAGGAAAGTTTATACAACATTTGGTTGTATATGCAAAAAAAAACAAGTGTAGATGAAAAAGATTTAAGTATCACCAATGTATAAAACTACGCTATTTAGCATTGTGTTCAAAATATTTTAGCATAGGTTAATCATACCTGGTTGCCTTAAAAGTATCTTGCCTTTTCATGCTTTTTAAAGTATTAAATACTGTCTCTTCATGGTGCTCCAGAGCCACATAGACTGATTCAGACTGATTTTTTTTAAATTTATTTTTTTAATGCGCAAGGCTGGATCCAATGCTTTTACCACAGATGTGCAGAGGCTTCCTAAATTTCCAAAGCAGTGTTGACACTGACAAAAATACTGGGAGGGGTTTGGTGAGGACAGCTCCATGTTCTGAGAAGGAACATGAGGAGGAACTTCTTCACGTTGAGGGTGGCAGAACACTGGAACAGGCTGCCCAGAGAGGTGGTAGACTCTCCATCCCTGGAGACATCAAAACCCACCTGGACATGTTCCTGTGCAACCTGCTCTAGGTTGATCTGCTTTGGCAGGGGGGTTGGACTAGATGATCTGCAGAGGTCCCTTCCAGCCCTATATCATTCTGTGATTCTGTGAAGTGACTCCTGTCACTTCTGTAGCCAATGTCAGGAGCAAGCAGTGACTGAGGGTAATGCTGGGCTTCTGGGGGGGTTGACTCTGCACCAATAGAAATACCTGCTGTGCTAGTTAAATTCCACATCAGGGTTGTTATTTCACACACCATCTTCTGCTAGACCTTTCCATCTATGGTAGTTTGTGACTGAAAGCACTGGAGTTATGTTTTCCCCTTTCATTGTCTTTTAGAAAGTCACCTGTGGTCTGAGTCCAGTCACTCTCGGTATCGTTGTGATGTTTTATTTATGACAATGATTGCAGGGGGAAAAGCCACGTAGAATTCTCCAGGATGTAGTCCACAGTAAATACCATGTCCCCGTAATAACACATCTGATAACACACAACTCATGAGAAAGAGAAATACCTGGAAGTGGAAACTGAGAAATAGATTGGAGTGAAAAGAAATTTTTCTTCTCCTTTTCTACTTCCTACAGGTAAAGCTCTTAAATTATTGAACTCCAGCTGACCTCCAACTCGACTTATTCTTTGTTTTTTTGTTAGACTCTGTATTGTTAATAAGACATTGTTCAAAATTCACCCATAGACCCAGCATATGTTTTGCCTGGTGTGAGGAATGAGTTGAGGAGATTCTGAGGACTGTCTTGCCCCCAGAGCGTTGGCTGGTACAGTGGGTGTGTGCCAACAGCATGATGGGACTACAGCTATGCGGACCTCCCAGCTTCTTCTAGATGTAGCAACAATAGCTGAAGTGCAGCATATTGACTTTTAGGAGGCGGTTTCTGTGCCAGCTGTCTTGCAGCAACATAAAACACACTTTTAGGAGGAAAGAGCACTGGTTAGCTAGAAGAAGGATTCTCTGGGCTGAGAGTCAGATAAACTTGGCTCCCTTTTTGCACTTGCATTTGCAGTTCGTGTGCTACTGATGTTTATTCTGGACCTTTGGTATTTTGGAGTGCTATTTTATTTTAAACTAGTGCCAACTTTGATTACAAAGATGGCTTAAAAAATTCAGGAAGTTACAAGTTCACACACGCTTACACCTAAAGCAAAAATATTTCATTTAGTCAGGCTACAAATATTTATTTATTTATTTATTTATTTATTGGTTCCGGACCTTTAAATGCGATGTGTAGACATTTTAATGCCTTCCTAATTTTAAATTTTTCCTTCTTTCCCAGGGTGGAATTAACACAGTTTTGTCCCATTACTTTTTTCTTTATGTCACTTTAATTCCTCAAAACTGAGGAATACAAACCAAAATTATAGAATGAAAAAGAGGGAAATGGAGAATTGGGGAAGAAAGAGTGGTAGCTATAATTTCTTCCTGTTGTGCTTAGTAACAGAAAACAGGGGGGAAACACAACGTTTTTGGAATTTTTAATCCTAATGAAAAATACAAAACTTTCATGAAACCTGGTTTTGAAGGCAGACCATTTTCAAATTAAATTTCCCTCAGCTCTAGCTGTAACAGCTTTTGCTTTTACCTGTCAAATAACAGGCAGCTTTAGAGGCTGCTGATTTGCTCCAGTCCAACAGGAGTTACAAGCATGTGACTGCATACATTTTCAAGCAGTTTTTTTTAAGATCAGCTTAATTGATGTTCTACAGGACTATGGATGTAGTTAAAGTTAAGTACGTGATTAAGTGGTTTGTTGGAACCAAGCCAGAGCACTTAACACCTTGCAGAATCCACTTAGTCTGAATAGGTGTAACATGTAGTCATGGGGAATTGTCTCTTTCTTTGAAGAAAAGAGAAATTTTCCTACTCCAAACCCACTGCTCTTCCTTGCTTTCATTCTTTAAATGTACACTTTCTAAGCCCACCTCTCCTTGAACTCCCCTTCTAAATATAAAAACACTGAAACACATATGCTCTTTATTTTTTGACTATGCACAGGTGAATGTTTTCCTCTCTCCAGCTGTGTAGAAACCAAATGTCAGCTCACCAATGTTACCTTTTATTTTCTAATCGATATTCCAAAATGGCTTTTCCATAAGACTCTTTGTTAAAAGTGAGTAACTGGGGGAAAAAAAAATGAATAAAGAGATGCCTTTCCTATTATGATCCTTTTTTCACAATAGACTGTGGTAGATGTGTTACTTTCCTGGGACACTGAGAGTTTGGTTAGGTGTTCTGAATGGGATAACGCTGGTTTGCATTTACAAGGACTAATAACAGGGATCCAGGAATAGATAAACATGACCGGGGATTTCCATTGCCTCAGCCAGCTATTCAGAAAGTGGGAGAATTAAACAATACTTACAGTATGTTTTAACAATAAAAAATCCTGGACAACTGGACTTTAGCACTGCTTGTTCTGCAGTTAATTTTTGGATAGGAAAAGCTCAAGTAATTTTGGCGCTCTCATCGGGTAGGATCCTGGGATAAATTATTTTTCAGTAATCACTTTGGTGGGTTTTTTTGGTTTTTGGTTTTTTTTTGATAGGAATGTTGTGAGAGGAAAAACTATTACATTGTCATATTGTTTTAAAGGCTGAGGGCTTTTGTTTGGACAACTCCATTATAAAGGTTTTGCTCATCCTTTGCCAATTAGGTAGAGTCTCTCTTTTCAGCAAAAGTTGCTTATGTTCCTTGCCATGATCCTTTGCCTCATCATCTGAGAAGGTGCGACTGCAAATCGTTATTTTATACTTACATGACTGCATGATAAAGTTAGCTGGCACACAGCATGGAGACAATAAATCTAAAGCTTTTATATTTAAAAGCATTTTGCTTTTATTAACCTTTGTTAGTTAGAACAACTGCTATGTTTCAGCTGTACCAGAGAATTTTGCCTTCTTCAAATCCTCTATTATAACAGCTGAGCTATATATTTTTTTTCTAGTATGTAAACGAAAGCATGCTCAGCTCTCTGGCTGCAAATATTTAACAAAGAGCAGAATTTAAAAACAAACCGTGATACCTTTATTTGTACTGTAGAAAATTTTACTGTGTGACTAGTGCTAGTAGAGTCTGGTGAACCTAGCCTTTCCTTCAAACTGCAAATCTGATATCTGATACTCTTTCTAGATTCTGGATTAGGAGGGGGAAAAAAAAAAGTTTTTTTTTTAAAAAAAGGGAAAAAAAAAGCCTATGCAGTTTGCTGCTTCAAGGAACGTATGTATTTCCTCGACTGTCTAGAGCAGGTATACTGGTAATCTCCTCAGATTTGCTATTGCCAGGCTGTATCTCTTTGCTGCATTTACTTTCATGACTCACTTTTGTGTAATCCTGGTAATGGGGATTTTTCACTTTAGCTCAAACTTGTGACTGTAAGGGAGAAGTGTTGCAGTGGTAAGGGAGAAGGGGAGCTTGAAGGAAGGTCGTGCTGGAAGGAGCGGGGACTCAGAGTGTTGATACAACTTCTTGTACGTTTGCATCCTTTTCCTTTGGATCATAAACTGGTTCTGTGTAGAAGTTATTTCCCTTTGCAACTGTTGTATTTCCTGGTGAAGAGATGTAGAAGCTGTACAGAACTCAAGTGGCAGTCTGGGAAAGAGGTTCTCTGAAAGACATGATGGCAAGTTTTGATTTTTGCAATTTGCAGATGTGTTAATTTTATAAAATAATTCTGCATCAGCCTTATCTTGAAGTTGCTTCCATGTTAGGAAGCCTAACTTCTTGTACATTTTTATTCGATTCTTCTGTATCTTTTCAGAAAAAAACGTGCTATTTTTCTGAGAGTCATCTGCAAATACATCCATTCTATTGAGACTGCTGCTCAGTATGGGATACTCAGAACTATGTGCCCAACGTTTTCTTTAGATCAGGATCACTCTGATATGAACAGGAAAGTCTTTTTGAACTGTATTTTGCATTCCAAGGATTTCCTGTGTCCTTGCAAAAGTAGCCAGCATTTTCCTGAATCGCTTTGCTGTCCCTCTTTTCCTCTAAGTTTGTCCTGTTGACAAGAGGTAGCACCCATTTCAGTGCAGCAGTTGCTACTTCTGTCTTTGAGATGGCTACACGTTATCCCTTCCTGATATGGGACTAAAGAATCAGTATATATCTTATCCCTGCATCACCATAAAAAGTATGCTCTATTTTCAGTTTTCAATAGGACTGTATTAAAAAAACAGGTGCTTGTTTGGTCATTTTAATGGTGGCAGCCAATAAAGGGAGATACTGGTGTGTTAGCATCCTAATGGTGTTTTCCAGGTATTTTATATTAACTAAATTGAACTAACACATCTTAAAAATAAATCTCTTTTGCATGTCATAAGAGTAGTCCTGTCCTATTCCTTTGGGTGTATTTTTTATTTTTTTTTCCTGAATGCAAGGACTAATCTGGACAGAGGGAAGGACTTCAGAATAATTTCCTAAAGAGCTAAAGGGACTCAGAAGAGAGGGAAGCGGAAAGTGGGCTGTGGTTCCTGCCAGCTGGCTGGAGCTCAGCCCCAGCGAGACAGCCTCTGCTGCCAGTCCCCAGGAATGCGCTGGCAGCCAGCGCCTTACCCAGCCCACCACTCCTTCTCCCAGGTGGGAGAAGGCAAGTGAAGCAGTCCTTTCCTTGCTGGGATTTGCCATGTGATATATTGGACTATTTTAGATATATTACATTAATATTTCTGGCTTTAAATTGGGAACGGCTGTGGTTAAAGTATCCTGGATTCCGTGGTCAAATAGTTGGTGTTGGCAATTTCTGTGGTCACATAGTTGGTAGCTAATGCTTTTTATGAATTCCAGATTTTTCTCCTCTGGGATAATTGTGCTTCTGGAGCTAATGCTGGAAGGCTGTTGCTTGGTCATGTTTGTCACTTTCTCCTTGAAGATCACAGCTCTTTCTCTAGTTCTACCATAGATATACCGGTGGGAAAACAACAGAAATTCCCGGTAGCTACATCTAGTACAACTATCTGTGCAAATGGTCTCAATCTCACATTTTCCCCAGAATATGTTGTTTTGTGCTATACTGTCAGTATATTGATTTACTTTAAAGCTTGTGCTGAAAGGACTTCTAGTGAGTGCTATTGGTTTGCTTTAGGAGGTGTAATTACTCATCTTTTCTGAATGAGAAGAGCTATGTTCTGAAATACAGTTTTAATTCAGTGAATCTGGGCTGATGAACCCGAGCGAAAGGTTGCATTCAGTGAGGCCTTTTTCATTCAAAGGAGAAATGGCAGTGGCTGACGACTAAATGGGACAAATAAAATTAGCTGCTATGAAAAAGAAAAACATTTGGTGAATTTCTGCTCTGTATTTGGCAAGTGGCCCTGAATGGGCCACTTCCCACCGAGAACACGATGCAAGTGTGTATTTGATGCCAGTACAGAAGCTGGTAAAATTACACTGTACGGTCCAGCCTTTTCAAGGGCAGCTCACAGGCACATGTCATCGCAAGACATTTAGTTTTCTTTCAGCCTTTGATATGTGGATATTCATTACAAATCTAGGAACATAGAGAAGTCTGCAGAAATTAGACAAATTGAATTTAACAATATTTAAAGGAAGCAGGTGTGGTGATTTGGTTGACCGTGGCCTAGTTAAATATACATCATGTAAAGTTTGGCAAAGGTTGACAAGAACTGTGAGGTGTTTGTAGAAAATGGAAAGGAAGGTGGGGGAATAGGAGCATAACTGATGCCAATGAGCTCAAGAAACCTAAATCTTCTTAAAGAAGACTAGTTTTTATCAGATCGTACATTTTGCTGCTGAAAGTATGCTATTATAATAATATATTTAGATGTTGAAAAAGTTCTGAAATCAGTAATGCACCAAGTTTTGTTTAATCAATCACCAGTATACAATAAATGCTGTGTATTTTAAGTGGATGTAAAGTGTGTTTGAGTAAAATTCATATATGTGTGTAGATAAGAGTACTCATTTTATTTTTGCTTGTACTCTTACACTAGTGGAAAAAATCAAAGGATAGCCCTTGAAAGTTTTTGACAATCAAGTTGTACAAAAGATGCTTTTCATTTACCAGTGCCTATTTGCTGTTGGAAATCTGAGTATATAGCCATGAAGACCAGCTGTTTTCTCCTTATGGCATTAGTAAGAAGAAAAAAATGAAACAGTGTGCCTTGTTTAGAGTATTTCTGGGACGAATTTCACAGAATTTTCCTACTGCTTTTTCATTTCTTTACATAAAATACCCATAACTGCTCTTCCCTGACGAGGTGGCAAAACATCCAAATACACTCGTTGATTTTTATAAGATCAATTTCTAGCTCTCCTTTTCTTCATTGTCCTGAAATGTATCCTTCTGCCTACTAATTGCTAAAAGGATATGCAATCTGAGAGTATTGGACATTTCTGTGTTTCATTAAATTAGACTGAGGCTGCAGTGAGAAAGTGGAAGATGATGATTCTTGGCTGTTCTCTTCTTTCATCCTGATGTACTTGGGGAAAGAAAGAAAAAACCTCCTTTGCCTGTGTGAGACTGGTTTGACTGTGTACAGGTTTGTGCATGTGTATATGTATCTGTGTATGCCATATAACCAGGAAAAATACTGCATTAAAGATAATACATTTATTTCCTTCACTCTTTTTTTGCTGGCTGGAATTCACATGTCAAGATCATTCTCCATACTGGCACGAGTGAAAAATTTCACCGTCTGATATGAAAATCTTGTGAATTAACAGCAGTTTGGAGAATTAAGGAAAACATCAAAACCTGCCAGACTGGATCTGAACTTGCAAAATTAGCAATAATGTGTGTGTGTATTGGTACGTCTGCCATTGGATCACTGAAAGAGAGAGCCCCTGGACCATCAGTCCTACTATTGTGTTGTTATAGTCCTTTATAGTCTTTTTTTGCAGTCCTCCTCTGCAACTGAATCTTGGCCTCCCCCTTACTGTTAGGGTAATCACCCTCTCAGGCATCTTTATCTTTTAGACTGTCTTCCCTTCAGGTGCTGTGTTTTTGGTGAATAAAGGCAGAGTGTCAAATTCTCATCTTTTGAACTCCAGTTTGAAGATGAAAAAAAATTGTTGATGGGAAGGAGCGTATTTTCTAGAGCAATAGTGAAATTATAGGATTATTGTTTTCAATCCCATTACATCTCTGGGCAGATGTAATTACATCATGGGTCCAATCCATGAAGGAATTTATTTCTGTTTTGGCAGAAAATATCATCTGGATTTAATCTTGATATGGAACATAGTAATACCAGAGATAGACAAGCATGACTTGTGATGGCCGGACTAGAAGAAAGGTAAAAAGAAAACCAGTGAGAGTATGTTTTTATAAGCAAGCAGGACAGAGAGCTGTAACGAGTAAGTGAGAAGAGTACAATAAGAGGTTTGGAAAACACATTTTGTGGAAAGGAAGGCTTCTATTTTAAAATACTTTTTATATTACATTATGTATTTGGCAGAACTTCTCATTCTTCTAGCTTTAATGAGAATGCAAGCCAATGGTCAGAGTCTCTGTAAGCTAAGAATCAATTCTTTGCAGGGTTTCCCTCCTCAGTTCTTGCTCTTTGTTTTCCTTTTAATCCAACATTTATAATATTACTGTTCTGATCTCTGGATCAATGATAACAAGGGTCTCTCTGTAGCTCTCAGATGCTAGCTGGTGCTTTTGTAATGCTTTTTATCTTTCTAATACTTTCCAGACATTAACTAATTAATCTTAGTGGCACCACGTCAAGGAGGTAGAATAAATCAGTGATGCTATTTACAGATGAGAAATTACAGAAGCGAAGTGAAGCAAAAGGTTCAGAAAGACAGTATAGTTGGGAATAAAGCCTGGTTTATGCAGATCTGCCTAGCAATCAGGTAACTGTAGCATATTTCTCATGTTTAAAAGCCGTTCTGATTCTTTGCTCTCAAATGTAATATTTCTTTCCCAGTTTTTAATTCTCATTTGGTTTAAAATAAGCAGGAATGGGTTTATGACTAATTAGGCAATTTTAGGTGACTTTTTATTAAAAACAACCTTGTTCGCTAGAAGGGTTTCTGGCATTCTTACAGTCTTTTTGTGATTGTTTCAAGATTCTCTTACAATGTAAAGGCTTTCTTAATTATTATGCTGTTCATTTTGCCATACGGTTTACTACCTTAATTTTAACATTCCCCTCATCTGTTACTTGGGGAAATACAGTAACAGTTATGAGAGAGATATCTACTGAGCCATATTTGAAGTAATCTTTCTGCACTTTAAGTAGCTTTCCAAAAAGGAGGTTAAACAAGTGAAAAAATGGTATTGTCAGAAGAATGATCTTAAATAAAGGCAGGAAATAAAGTATGTTTTTAAATATATCACATAAGGCATCCACAGTGAATTTTAGTTGCAAAGAAAAAGAAACTCCTACCCTAACAATATATTGAGAAGTGAAATACCATCCTCACTTTCGGTTGCCCTAGTCCTTCTTAATTAACATATTTGCTAGGGATTTATAAGGTCTTAGAAGACTGATAGGGATGCCCTGTTATGTAGAATAATTTTTGTTCAAATCAGTTAACTGTCAGACCACTTGTAGACCCTCAATAAAACTGTGGTGGACATGCTCAAAATGCATACTGAGCAGATATGTTTTCCAAGGGGGAAAAAACATTTTAATCCTCTCCTTTTTGTTCACCTCATGTTTATGTCTTTCTGATAGAGCTTGTCCATA
Source organism: Calidris pugnax (assembly GCF_001431845.1). Taxonomy (NCBI): domain Eukaryota; kingdom Metazoa; phylum Chordata; class Aves; order Charadriiformes; family Scolopacidae; genus Calidris; species Calidris pugnax. Next base: position 11,917,042 of record NW_015090920.1, read on the forward strand.
CGCTGCTGAGGGAGAGACTATCAGAACTTTCGTTTTCGTAAAGATTTCTTGTCTTCAGATTTCACTTATTTTAAGTTTGGTAGGCTGGTTTGTTTGTTTTAATTTTTTTAACTACTTTGAAGGAACTGTAAAACCTTTCCTTTCCTCCATCCCTCTCCCCCCACCTCCCACTTCCCCAGGAAAAAAACCCACTCTTTCTAGATTACAAAGACATTTTGTGGACCAAAATAACCCATCTCAGTTATCCCCAACCTCTACTATGCTTTTAAATATAGGCTTGAGTACCTGCCAGCTGCATACCCAGACCTCAAAGCACAGCCTGTAGGGGGGATCATCTTTCTGCCTTCACTTGCAACCAGTGAGGAAAAAGATCCTGGAACAGTGGAGGATATTTCATATTTTGAGTTCTATTATTTAATTTAATCTCCTCTTTGCTTACTTGGCAAGGCAGTTTATCCACCAAGAACTGCACATGTCAGATGTTTTGCAACTTGCTGTGGTTAAAAGGAATCAATATTGTGCCCCTGGAGGCTCAAGTTGAGGATGCTTTACTCCTTAATCTTCCCTAGGTCCCCAAATAAAACAACAACAGAAATTTCGGACTTGCTTACGGTAGTTATGCTGGATTGGTAAAGCAGTTTGGGTGTAGACAGCTGTTTTCCTTTCAGGATGTGGGGGAGTTCAATCATGGAGTGTGAGGGCAAAACAATTCCATGATAGATGCTGTTAGGGAAAATTTATCCTGATGGAAGAAGACAAATCCAAAAAGAATGAAGAAGTGAGTTGTTATGGCTCTAGGTGAACTATCAAAGACGATAATTTGGCAATTATTCTTCTTTGCTCTATTTGTATGGTGCCTGTGAACAGACTTGTGTGTTTCATTCTGTTGGGTTTAGTCTAGCTATGTGCTACGAACAGGGGAGCATTATCTCCACAGTGAAATTTTTCCACCTGAAAAATTTCCATCAGGAGTAAATCAATTCAGCTGTTCAGTATTTGGTATTCCTGGTCTGTGGTTCAAGTCCATTGGAAGTTGCATTCTCTGCTGATTCAGTGTGACAGAAGCAAGTGAGAAGTCAAGACAGCCACATTGAGCCCCTTTGATGAAACTGTCCCATGAGGACCTGTAAACTGTTCATCTTTTACTTCCTGCAGATGTTCAGGCAACAGCAGAGGTACGCATCCACAGAAAAGTCTAAAAATAGCAAATACTCTAAATGAGAAGTTGGTTGTAGATGTTAGGATTGTACAGGACTAATAGTCTTGATCTGGCTTGCATAAATGTGTGAAAAAGTTCAATGAACTGGAGAGGGCAGGCATCCTCTAACCCCTATGTGTACCAGTAGGGTTAGAACCGACGCGGTCTGTTTTCCTTTGCACAGGAACAGCCAGCTTGGTTTGCTGTGGCTCCTCAGCCCAAGAAACTCGTGATGACTGGGGTAGGGGAATTATTTTTACAGTTTCTTGCAGCCCTTTTTAGAGATGAGTCAATTCCTATATGGTTGAGCATGGGGATGTAGATGACCCCCAAATCAATTTTAAATTTTGTAAGCACAGAAGGAGTAAGGTCAGATGGTCTGACCTTACAGCCACCTTTTACCTCCTCGGATACTTAAAAACATTGAACACTCTTTAAACTACCCATCTGGCAGCAGATGTGATGAATGAGGAAAGGTCAAGTACTGCACTGATAGCATCATAGAAATTGATAGAAAAGGCCCATTAAGTCATCTTTTCTATCTCCTTGCCAGCACAGGATTATTCCCTACAGTATATTTTCTAATGCTCTGTTCACATGATATAAGAGAATCATGAGTTTTATGGCTTTGGCCTTTTGACAGTACACACTTTATGGAACTTACTGATTGTTTTAGAGGTCTGAGTAAGACCATGTTTCATTGCCCGAATTTGGAGTAGAAACATATTAGCAAAAATTACTTAGAATTATGTAAGATTTTAATTAAAATTGCTAAAATACTCAAGGGCAAAGCTGAGCCATAGGAGATGAACTTTGCAGCTGACAATTCTTTAGCTGCAGACTGTAATTTATTTTTTCTAATAAACTATATGATGTTTAAAGTAAAATAATCTCTGTGGTTCTCTCTTTCTCCTTCTCCCCCTCCTCTTTCCACTTCGGTATCTTTCTGTCTTTCATTTCTGTCTATCTGGAGCTGGAGTTGAATTATGGCATATGATTTGTATAGACTTCTATCTCTTCCCCTGGATCATAACCTTCTTACTGATTCCCTCATCTCCTGGTGCTTACTCTTACTCTTGCTTCTTCTCCACCCTGATTTTCTCCCATGGTTTTGTCTGTTTCCTTTTACTCTGTGGGCTCGTATTCAACCTAATTTTCTTCCTTGGTTTTAGAAAAGGAATGTATTGGGTTTCAGTTAAGAGTTTTTCACTTCATAATTTTGATATTTGTCTCTCTTAAAATTTTGTTTTCTTATTTTTTTCTTCTTCTTTGGTTTTTTTTTACCCTGATTTTCTCCCATGGTTTTGTCTGTTTCCTTTTACTCTGTGGGCTCGTATTCAACCTAATTTTCTTCCTTGGTTTTAGAAAAGGAATGTATTGGGTTTCAGTTAAGAGTTTTTCACTTCATAATTTTGATATTTGTCTCTCTTAAAATTTTGTTTTCTTATTTTTTTCTTCTTCTTTGTTTTTTTTTTTTTTTTTTCCTTTAGCCAAAATGTTGTCATCTTGCTCCAACAGAGAAAGAATTAGAACTGCTTATCTTGCTGTGAAATGGAAAGAGTCTGTTCCAAGTTGCCATCCGGAAGTTTCTGGCAGTGAGAAGAAGTGTTAACAGCTGCCGTGAAAGGGCTACTGAACTTGGTATTAGTACAGAGGTTATTTCTGCCTCAGCAATGTGTATAATTTGCTAAATTAATTAAAAATGTATTTGCTTCCCTGAAGAAAGAACAGAGTACATCCACATGGAATTTTGCTCCATGAATGGAATAAAAGAAAGCAAAACTGAAACAGAACAAGAAATTTTAGAGCAGAACACAAATATGTTGAAATATTGCCTTGGGCTACAAAAATGACTCCTGAAATAGACACTTATTTTTCATACACAGTGTTTAATGTTTAGTTTTGGTTACTGATCCTATCAAGGCAAAAGATTATTGTAGCCTTAAGCCACAGCGTAACTCAGCTCAGTGCTCCACCATCAGAGTTTTATTAAACGTTCTGGAGTGAGTGCACCCATAACGCCTGAAATGTTTCAAGTATAAATTAAAGCTTACAAAGCAGAGGCAGACTGCAGCAGCTTCAGGGAACTTCACTAAAATCTCTGAATTTTACTGAAGCTAAATTGAAGCTCCTTGCTTGCACAGTGCAGATCTCAGGATGAGTTTCTTATAAAAATATGGGGAACTGTGTTCAGGGTGAAATGTCTCAAAACTCAGAAACATTTATTCACTGTAACCCTGAATAAAAGCATAAAAATCTGATATAAAAAAGATATGAAAATACAGCATTTCTCTGAAGGTAAAATTATATACTATAGTAATGCTTTTTTTTTTTTTAGGCTTTAATCAGATAATTCCAGGTCTCTCTGGCTAGCTCAGGTGTGAAGTCCTGAAACCTTAGGAACACCAAACAATGCTAATAAAATCTGAAGTGTTTTTGGATGTTGGCAGTGCCCACCTCTGCACTATGGATATGCCTTCCTCTTTCTTCCTGTGCTCACTTTAAAGTTTTCCCCCTCCAGCCCACCAAAAGAGCTGTGAAAAATGGGAGCAAACTGATCCCATTACAGAACCACAGAGTCTTGCCCTGGGTGCGAGTATTGCCCATGTGGAAGGAACTAAAACACCACCTTACATCTTGCTTTTGCTAAGTGAGTGACTACTTGTTAATCCCACTCTAAAGCATCACTAACCAATAACCTCTACAAAAATCTGTGCCGCTATGAAAAAAAACTTTGAAAGTAGGCTGTAGTTAGAGCCATAAACTATGTTAGTTTGTTGCTTATAGCAAAGAGATAATCAGGCTGCTGTGTTACCACTTCTTGAAAGACAGAAAAAACTCTATGGTTTGGCATGAAGACTCTTAATTCCTGGGCAAAAGGCAGTGTATAGGGTTTTATTACCTCACAGATTAATGAAATTTAATGTGATGAATGCCATACTGGGGTGACAATGTAGTCCCTGTGTTCATGAAATGGCACTTTTTTCAAGTAACAGCTCCAGCTTGGACCTTGTGCTTTGCATTTTCTAGAGATCTAAGCCAAAGTGGCTTTTAATGGAGGGAAGAGATTATTTTGATTAAACAGAAGCCAGATATGGAATTAAAGAAAGGGTTCAGAGGTCGCTATTATATTTTGGCAAAGAAGGTTCTTTCAATTTTTAGCTTTTTATTTAGAGACAGCTACACTTTTTAACACTTACTCTCTTATCTACAGGGAAAGGCCTAATATTTGAAATAGCATTTAGGATTTATAGAAAGAAATACAACATGCGTTTCCTTTTAGAAATATAAGAAAGTCAGGACTGCCACGATGGCAGGCTAATTCCATCTGGTTCAGTATCTCATTTTTGACAACTACCAGCCCCAACTATTCGAAGTGAAAGAGTTCAGTTTTATTCAGCTGTGGCATACTCTGGCCCTTTGCTTAGGCCTTATCCTGTCTGATTTTTTTATAATCACATTTATATCCTTCTCCCACTCAGGGTTAGATTGTACCTTGTGCCATAGCTCCAAAATAGGATACGGCGGGTGAAAGTGTGTCAAAGAAATGTTGCTAAGCTTGAAGAGACATTGCCTCCCTGGGATACTCACAGCTTTTCCATTTCTCTTTCACATGAAGTTGATTAACTTCCCTTCTATTTTCTGTAGGGCTGACTGGAGTATTTTAAGTTTAAGCTGGTGGTGAGTTCAAAAGATGTACTGTTATTCATTCCTAAAAGGATCCCAGTCATGACCTTGGTTGTCTTTAAAGATTTTAGGACTCCTAGTTGGGTGAACAGGCCATGGATGTGGAGCAGGTTTTTTTTCCTTCCATCTTTTAATTTCTAGTTATTTCTAAAAAACCCAAAATTTCTTGCAGTAGCTTTCAAACCTGAAAGAGGCCCTGTAAACCATGTGAAAAGTGCTTCCTTGCACAGAGAAGAAACTTAAGGTAAAGTTTCACAAGGAGTGTAATCTTTAGACATGGCATTATTGTTCTAGGGTGGGTTAGAAAGGTCTCAAATACACAATTCAAATTTTCCCACTGATTTCTCAAATACTGGTGCTGGCTGCAACAGCCGTTTCCATCTTTCTCAGTAAACCTAGAACAGATGGTAGCATTTTGGCAATTAAAAAAAATCTTCCAAACAGCAAGTTTTACACTTGAAATCTGTTATGTCTGTGGCAGTGCACAAGAAGCCAAATTGTTTTGTGGAATTTGTTTCACTTTTTAATGGTTTGTGCCCATTATAAATAGGCAGACTTGACATCTGTGTAAAAGCCACGCTAGCAGATCCAGGCTGTGATTTACCTCTGTAATTGTCCTAAGTCTTGGTACAGATGGCTTTAATAGTGGTTATGGTGTTCCCTGGGTAGCAGTCCTGCAGGCTGGGAGAGCGCAGGAATCTGCCCAGCATGCCCAGTGATTACCAGTAGATACCTTGCAGTGTGTACTGTTTCAAGTGTTAAAAATAAAAATGCACCCTACATATCTTGTTCTCTGTAAAAAGAAACTAGTTTGGATTTAGGTTTTGGTTTTGCACTTTTGATCTGGAATGTGTGTTGAATTTTTCTGCTACTTTGCATAGCTGAGCTGCATAGCTGAATTAAAAAAAAAAAAAAAAAGCCCAGCAAATACTGGATTTGTGGTCCTTTGTGTAAAGAGGCAAAATTGGCAGCTTTAACAAGGAATGAATGGGCATGGAGACAACTATCCACTTGTGCCTCCAAGGCAGCTCCTCCAGATAAGGACTGAGATTTATTGGCAGTTGAGGCTTTACTGTGGAACCTTCTCTGGGGATAAATTCTTGTTGTCTTTTGGCATTTTCACTGTTCTAGCACTTTTCACAAACACATGTTATTTTGCTTTTTTTTTTTTTTAAAGGTTTTTTAAAGGTTTTTAAAGCATGCCTGAAGGAGGACAAAGTTTACTAGTTTGAGGAAAAGCATGCTTGAAGGAGGACAAAGTTTACTAGTTTGAGGAGAAAAGAAACAGAGGTAAGGTCAAAATGAGGTGGGTTTGCAGATCCATATTTCTTCAAAATCAATTCTGTCACTTGCGTACATCCACCAGAAGAAAGCATGGGAACCAATGATCAGTGACAGTGATGTTGCACATCATAACACTTTTCTACTCCATTTAGCTGTAATTTCTTAGTTGAATGACGCTCTCAGAATCTGTGCTGAATGTAACATGGGAGTTAGAAGGAACTTTGTAAACAAAGGAAATGGAAAGTTTGGTTAAGATATTGTTGGCTAAGAGAAAAGGGCTTATTACTAGTCTGAGTTTGTTTTGGGTTCTTAGTCAGCTTGGAATTAAAATGTAGGTTTTCTATGACTGGAAATATAATAAGAAAACACTGAAAATTTCCTCTACGTAGCAACACTGGAATTTAAATGTCTCTGATATTATTCCATGTTTTTTTTATGAGTGATAAATTTTGTTGTTAAAAACACGCGATTTTAGAATTTACATTTCAAAGAGCATGAAGGCTGGCCTTGGTTTTGTATGTTTTTATTCTAATGTACAAACCGTCCAGTTATTTGTAAAGCATCTGGGTCTTTGTAAATGTGCACTCAGTGGCAAGAGGGTGGAACAGCTAAATCTTTAATCTGAAATTGTAGGTGGAAAAAAAAATGAGGGGAAGAATCACCCTTAAATCATGATAAATATACTCATGTCTGGAGGGTAACAGCAAAAACATATGCAGCAGAAAGAATCTTAGGAAGAAAACCAAAAAAAGTACAACTACAAAAAAATGGCTGTTTTACTGAAAGTTCGAAGTTCTGGAATAAATAGATTAAGACATTATACATAAATGTACTATGAACAAATCTCCTTAAGTCCTAGCTTGCCATATATTTGATCTAAAATAATTTTTCAAAGAGTGCATGGTGTTACTTTTTTCAGATTGTGATGTGGGATAAATGTTTTCATTTAAAGTTTCTCTCCCAGTTGACTTTTGACTTAACTTTGGGAGGTTTTAATATCTCCACCACTGGAATGCTAATAACTAAGCTCATTCTAGATAGTCTTGATATCTGCAGAAGGGAAATTACTTTGTTAAATGAGAAAATGGAGTCTATAAATGGGGATACTCATATGCTCTAGAAAGTAATGGGAATTTTACTGGGAGTTTTACCATTGCTTAAAGCTTTACACGTTCTTCTCTGATACTTTGATAAGGCTATGGGAATAGGAGGATAGTGGAGATGTCAGGTTTTGTCTTTTATTGTTTCTTATAATTAAAATACTGGGTGTGTGCTCTTGGAAAATCTCTGAGAGATTGCTTCCATGAGTTTTGTATTTCCAGCTTTTAGCTACAGTTTAGTAATCTTAATTATAGATTCAGATGCAGCTTCTGGCTGGAATTGTGATCCTTCTGGGGAAAGAGAACTGAAATCACTGGGAAAAATATATGTGATTAGCTGTCTGCTTTGTGTGTCACCAGTGTGGGTTTGAGACTTAATGTGATTCTCAGTGTTACTTTTATCAGATTTTGATCCTGATGAAGTTTGAGCACTGAATTACTCTGAGAGAATTCTACTTAATCTGGTGGCTGTATTTTAGGAGAAAAGTTTTTTTTCAAATGAGGGTATCGTTGAAGCCTTCATTGACTTTTTATGTAATAAATTTTGTTGCCATGGAATTGCTTTTCCTTGACTTCAGCAAATATTTATTTCTGGTGCTTGACATTTAATTACTATTTTCCCCCTTTGGTTTCCTAAGGGTAAATTGTGTTTGAATCACTCGTGGGAAATTCTAAATAAAGTCATTAGTACTATCGCATAAACTCTCAAGTAGTGAAATGACTCTTGAAAATGGTATTTAGCAATTTTAAAAGTTTACTTTTGTAAGAAGGCAAATTTTGGCTATATGATCAGAAGGAAAGAAAACAAGTTTCTACTTTCATTGCTATGTATTCTGCAAAGGACCAAGACTTGATGTGGTTCATGTGGTCTGCAACTGTCATGAAGCCATATGACAGCCAAATAAGGTGAAAGTTAAATACATATGTACATTATTTTATTTTCACTTTGCTAGGAAAAAAACGTTATTTGCACCTTGAAATTGCCTTACTACTCCAGTGGGTATTTAGTCAATCTATAAACTATGCGAAATCATTTCCCAAAGAAGCTGTGTGAAACAGTAAATGCATAGAAATCAATCTTTTTCTAGTGCTTCCTGTGTCCTAACTGGACGCTTTCCTGAAATAGAGGTAGAACGTTAATTTGGAACGTCTAATCATGCATTCAGTTAAAATAGTACAATCATTTTATAATATTTTTTTTTTCCTTCTCTTCCTTTGCTAGCTCCCTCTTATCCTCCATTAAAAGCTCTGATAAATAGACAGCAGATCTGACAACTTTTTTGTTGTTCATTTTCATGAACAACATTTCACATGGGTAGAGAAGTGGATGAGAGGTAAGGAATTTTTGGCAGTACTAGATCCATAGTTCCATTTAGCTATACATGTGTTCTCTTTTAACTAAGGACCTTCTTAAATTTACAATTAATATTTTTTTTTATTTTTTTTTTTTTAAATAGAATTCTACAGTCTGTTAGCTAAGGTTCTCTTGAATAGGGAATGGTCATGGCTGTTTAGAGATTTATTAGTAGTTGGAGCAGATTTTGAGATGGTGAATCACGAGATTCATTCATTCATTACTGATGTCTTTTTAAATGTACAAGAGTAAGCAACTCTCTTGAGTGTTAGATGTTTTCACAAAGTATGATAGTTGTATAGCATTTAAATCCTCCATTTTTGTTCTGAAGACGTGTTGAATGCTTACTTGAGAAATATAATAGTAGATGAGAGTCCTTAAGAGCTCTTTTCTAAATTTCTCCATTTTCATCTTTTTTATTTATTGGAATTTAGCTTAGCCAAAGCTAGTGAGCTTGAGCTTGGGACTTGAAAATAATCAGGATCTACTTGCCATGTTACATGTTTTTTTTCAAAGAACCTGGTATTCTTGCTGAATTGCCTCATAACTCAGATTTAGTCTTCGTGTCATCACTTCTATCTGAAGGAGTGTGAGAACACAAATGGCTGCCAAGGAGAGGTGGCACAGGCTGGTACTTGTTCACTTTAGCACTGATGTCATGAGGGCTGGCAGAAAGTGAAGCGGTTTTTTCCATTAAGAAGTGTGACTTTTTCTCTAGGGGCATATAATTTCTAGTGTATTGTAATTAAGACTTTTAGGTTCTTAGAAAGACAGAACATTTGGGGTTTAGCTGGGCTATCTGTATGAGACTTGTGGTTTTGTCTAATAGTGTAACTACCACAGTTACCTATTTGATCGTCACCATTTATAATCAAAGGCAAATCAAAAGGTGGGAAGTTGTTTTTTTGTTTTTGTTTTTTGGGGGTTTTTTTTGTTTGTTTTGCTTTGCTTTTTTCCTTTGTTCAAATATCATCTTTCCTCTGTTCTCCTCATTCCTATCTTGAGTAATCTCTACTGTGTCATGGCCAAGGCAAGAGAATGGTGTTGGATGGGGACTTGCCGACTCCTGTGTTTTGATCTGAAGATTGTCTTGGTTCAGTCTGCTGTCCATTGCCTTCCACTGGGACAGTTTTAGATCATTCAAACTGACCCATGGACCTTCAGACCTTAGCTTTTTTAGTTTGTTGCTGAATGGTGTTCTGTTCAAGCCATTCAACAAATACCAGTTGAAGAGAGGGATTCAGTACATGACATGTATTGATGCAGCTCATGCAAAGATGGGTTTCAGCTTCTGTCATTTGATGTATTGGTTTGCTTAGGGTTTCCAGTAGCATGGACAGACTTTCTTCAGTCAGCAAGACCAGAGTGACCATACTGTTAAATAACCAATACTGCAGTCCTTGACAGACATGGGTGTGCACTATCCTTGTGTAATTCATCCACTGCAAGAAGGACAGTTTTTTTTATAAAAGTGGGTTTTTGGAGACTGTGGTTCTTACTGTTTGTCAGTGATATGACAGTTACAGTATTTACAGGTTTAAGAGTTTCTCTTCCCTCCCTTTACCCTCAACCACATGACATTCCTATGTAGCCGTTTGCCATCTCATCGGATGCGCTTCTTAAGCTGCTCTGCAGGCCTGCACTGGTAACCAGGTTCCTTCTGTCCCTTTATTCAAAATGTTAGTTTAAGGGCAGATTTTATCAGTTTAAATTGGCAAAGCTGACATAACTAATTGCAGTACGTGGCTGGGAATGAATGTATGTGGGCAGGAATTTCTGAACCTGATTTTATTGTAAAGGTAAAGTCTTGTTAAAATCCAGTGAGAAGCTCATGCTTGTCTCTTTGCGTGTGTGAGAGACTGAGGAAAACTTCGTTTTCTATTTCTTTCCTCCAAATATATTCAGTTTGTGAGAGAATTAATCTTCTAGTCTTGTGCTTTATGCATTGTTGCTCATGGTAATTGATTAATAGATTGAATGAAATAGAATGAAAATAAAATACTTTTTACATGCTGTGTTTCCTTTGTTGTTAACAAGTAAAATACTCTTTTGCTTTAAATAAAAAATATTTGAAACTCTTGTTTAAGAACAAATAGGTGTTTATAAGAATACATGAAATGCTTTTCACCACTGTGGTTGTATCATGTGCCTCTCTTGAAGGAATAGTTTAGGTTAAAACATTATAATTATATATTCAGAAATGTGTGTAGTTTTTCAGGTAAAGAGTTTCCTTTAGAGCTAGGTAACTTGCAACCTAAAGACATCAGTACTGCAGTGAGCTCCACTTAAGTGGTGCTAATCCATTTGTGCTGAGTTTAATGAGCCGACACTGCTGAAACATAGTACAAGTGAGATATAAAAATGAACTAAAGGTGGTTATGAAGACCACAGAGAAAACAACTGTATCAAGGAGATCCTATTGCTATTGACGTGTGTCCAGATATATAACCATCAAAGACATTTAACTGTCATCTCTCACTCTCAGTCTTATTTTTTTTCTTAGTCAAGGCAACAGATATTTCTCCTGAGAAATACTGTTATGAGTAAAGAATGGTTTATGAAGTCGATTTGGAAAAGTGTGTTGTGTATTTGAAAGAGCATGGAAGAATTAAACTTTCAGATGGTTAAGAGCTTATTCTACTTTTATTTTTCCAACTGTGGATCATTCAGCATCTAATTCTTGATCTGACAATCCTTTTGGTGTAACCTCAGTGGCACTTTTGGGTGTGAAAAGAATATGTGGATGACAGTTACTAAGCTAAGGAAAACAGATGACTAAAACTCCATGATTTGGTACTTTATGCATTTTGAATAGCACTGTCTTTTCTATTCCCCTTGTGATATTAAGAATAATAACATTTTTTTCATTTAAATTCACACAGTGTACTCTTACAGGCTTCTCTTTCTGATCACCTGTCTGATCTTGCCTTAAGCATCCCTTTCTATGCGTAGTCTGATCTGAATTAACTTGCAGGTGAATTGAGTAATGGGGAAAGGAATACTTTCTCATATTTCTGTCACTGAAAGAATTTCAGTTAGGTACAAACAAGACCTTTAGAGCAACAAATTCTTGCTTTCTAGCTTGTTTTTTTTCAGACCAGACAGAATGGTTTGCCTCATTCCAGTGTGTGAATTGATGACTAAGTTAAGATGTGTTGAAGAATATTTATATCATCTATGAAAAGCTCTGACACTGATATTCTTGTTGTCTGCATGTTCACAGAATAATGAAAAGTTTGGTGGTTTCCTCCAAATTGTATGTATTGGCAGAACGATCCGAGATGCAGATTTCACACAGCATGTGGTATAAACTGCCTTGTTTTCTCATTTTAGAGTGCAGTTAAGATGCTTTATGATATTTTGACTACATGTATTTGATGCTGTAAACTGCTTTTAAGACTGTCATGCCTTTGTAATGTGCTGATGTTACCTTATTAGTAGCTGCATTTTTTTTTCCACAGAAGCATTTAGCTTATTGGCATTTGTTTTTACTGCTGATATTTTTTTTCAGCATTAATATGTTGCTATGCAATTTCACTAGAAAAATGTTATGGTAAGCTGACTTGAAATGTCATCCTGTCTTTACTTTCCTACAGGTTTTATGGGCTTAAATAAGCACCTGAATAAGCTTTTGAAATGTGTCAGATAATGTAATTTCACAATGTTATTACATGCTTGTTTCAGTTGGCACTTCATGCAACAAACTGTTTGTATGGCTGTTTGCCTTTCTGGGGTATTTTAAAAATAGTTCTGAACTAGAACATAAACATATTTGTAAGAGGTATAATTATTAAGTTATTTTTACCAACTAATTTTGGACCAGAGATGTGTTGGCTCTGGAGTATTTTTCTGATACTGGTTTATGTTTTAGTGATTTACTGTATGAAAAAATTAATGGTGGAAATACTTCATATTTACCCAGTTGGGCAGACAAATGCCCTTCTCATCAGATTTCTTATTAATAGTTCTTAAGAAAGCCAATTTTTTGTTGGCCAGGGTTCATTTTTTCCCCTCTCCCATTGGCTATTCCTAGGAAAACTTGTTTCCAACCTAAAGGGTGTTAGTCACATTTAAATGACATATGCACGGTGATTTTTAATCTAAAATACATCACAGAGGCCAAATCTTATCCATATTCTATTTCCATTCCTTGATGTTGGTCGTATTTTTCAATTTTTTAAAATCTATAAAGAACATTAGGAAGTGCTTAATAAAGCTGCTAGCTACACTAGCCCAAACCAGAGGAAAACACTACCATGGTTTGTTCCTCAGACTGCTACCAAATAATTTCATTTGAACATGATATAAGACCTTGTATGCTGAGATGAAAGTGAGAAAAGGGGTGGTTTTGCAAGTGATTTTTTTTTTTTTTTTTAACTTCATTGTATTCAATTTGAATGGGGGGGGGGTGGAACTCGATGATCTTTGAGGTCCCTTCCAACCCTAACCATTCTATGATTCTATGATCTGGGGGGGCGGTGAGGGAGGAAGGCACTAGATGAAACAAGAGAAAGATGATCAGAATTGCAGTAGAGCTGACTAGCCACATCCACTGTGAAGGAAGGATGTGTTTTTCCATAGATCCATGCATTTAATCATGAAAATGTAACTTAATGAAAAGTTCACTTATACTGTCCTTACTTCCTCATCAGTTAAAGCTTCGTTTCTATCAGTGAAAAAGAACGTGCACATTGCATCCTGTGAGCAGAAGGGTAAGGCTGATGAGGCAACAGGGGTGAAAACCAGGTGTGGTAATGAATTACAGATAATTTTACCCCATATTTCATGATACTTAGTTCCTGCTTTTTAAATTATCATCTGGCCTAGTTCATCATAATGACTTTGTTTTTCTTTGAATGCTATAGGTGACCTGCATTATGTTGTGGAGACGGGGATAAGCTACATTTTGAGCATGTGGTTGTCTTTGCTTCTTAGTGGGTAAGTGAAGGAGAGAGGTACCTCTTTCAGTTTTCCTCATTATCAGTAGTTTTCTGCTATTCTGGTGCTAAGAAGCTGTGACAGACGGTCTGTGCACTATAAATCTAGATGATGTCTGGAAAGAGAGGAGACATTTCCACTCTCTATGTTTTCTCATCTTCTATTAAGTCATTGTTTTCAATGGAAACCCACTCAGGGTTGCATCTGGAGTAGCTTGTTCTGTGTGAGCAAAAACGTGTTCTGCCTCATTTCAGTGTGACTTGGAGGGAACTGAGCAAGGTCACATTTCTGGCTTCCTAATTCTTATGTACTTTGTTATTTACATCACAGTATATTTCCAGATATCCTAAATCTTGATTCTCTCTGTTATCCAATACAACAGCTGTTTCAACCTTTCTGTCAGAAGGCCCCTTACAAGTCAGTATTTCTATGTTTCTGTGGCTGTTCAGCATGGAATACTGAAATGTGCCTGTAATGGGCTGAGTTTTTCTTACTTAACATTCAGATTGTTATGGGAAGAAGAAGGGAGGCCATAAACATTCATTTATTATTTGGAAGGCCTCATGCTTTGCTGCATTGTTTAAAAGAAAAAGGAAATTGTCTCCCCTCTGCTTATATTTGTCCCAAGCACTTACAAAGTAGCATTTTAATCTTTTATTAAAGTTCATTATAGAGATGTCTGAATGTTAGAAGATTCTCAGTGCTTAGGAAAAACCCCAATGTTTTGAGACGCATGTATTTAACTTTTCCTGGAAATTATTTAAGTAAAGCACATTTAGTCTAATTAGATACAAGTTTTCAGTACAAATATATATATAAATATTTTTCTAAAATGTATTAGATGAGTGTAGAAAGGCTTCAGGGTGGTTGGGACCTGTAGGCATGACTAAAATATAATTGACAATGCTGCCAAAATACCAGCATGAGTGTTAAAGCTGGAATTGAACAGTGATGTCTGGCCACTGCACACTTCTTCCTTTAGTCTCTCTGGCTCCTAATCCTGTCTGAGGACTCTTAGTCTTTCCTGTTAGCTTCGACTGAACTGTGCTCTTGCCTCTCTCTTTTGTAGGAAACTCAACTTTTTCTGCCTTGGGGGCTTCATTACTTCCCTCATGGTACTCCCTGCTGTCTTTGATCCTATTTTATTTCATTCATTCTCCAGTTTTACACATTTGGAGCCATTTCCTCTTGTCCTATTGCTTCCTAGTTGGGAGCACAGACCGATCCCCACCTCTCTATAACCTCCTTTCAGATAGTTGTAGAGAGGGATAAGGTCTCCCCTCAGCCTCCTTTTCTGCAGGCTGAACAACCTCAGTTCCCTCAGCTGCTCCCCATAAAACTTGCTCTCCAGACCCCTCACCAGCCGCATTGCCCTTCTCTGGACCCGCTCCAGCACCTCAACGTTTCTCCTGTAGTGACAGAGCCTTGAAAACACCCCCACAGTGGAAACTCACTGCAGCTGTAGGAGACTGCTGGGGAGCTGCAGAGAGCGGGCAGGCTGGATTTATTTACAGAGCGAGGATCAGGGCCTGCGCTTGGAAGGCAGAGACCCCCACCTGTCATGAGAACCATTCTCACAGACAAATACCACTCGGTTTAAATAGGGGCTAAAATACAAGTAGGAAAGGCGCAGGCCTGTGGGCCTCACCACACCTAGAATCATCAGCCAGGTGCGTAGACCTGCTGGTCTTTGCACAGCAAGACAGACAGAATGCTTCTGTATAGGCCCAATATAATTGAATAACTAAAAATGGAACATTTTTCCACTACCTACAAGGGGATAAATTCTGGGGCTAGAGGCTGGTGCCAAATACTTTCTTCCACTTGATGCACCAGCAGGGATCTGGCTGGTGCCCTTACGAAAACAGAGCACATGTTTGCACACATTCAACGTTCCCCTCCGAGACGGTTTCCTCCAACTGCCATTTAGGTTGTGTTTGGCGCCTGAGGTGTTTCAGAGGAAAATACAACACATTCTTGATGACATACTGTGGGGGAGAGTATTGAGGCCTGCACAGATGAGGTTTTGATCCTCAGAAATACAGTAGGTAAAATGATGAACAGGGGTTTACCGTAGCGGAGAGCCTACACCTCACAGGGCCTCTAACGTGAGGTGTGCAGTACCCATAAAAATTGAGCCCTATTGGGGTGCCTGAAGATTACTTTAAGAATCAACCATTAGTCATGCATGGTATAGCACAGGCACTTTTTATGCTATCCCTTACAATTTAGTAGAGATCGAGGAGTTTGATTAGCAAAATGCAAAGATAATGAGCTCTTTCAGTTAACTAAATTACTATGTGGCATTTGCCCCGCTTTTATGGCTCTCTAGGCCATGAAAGCTTCTTATTTTAGGCTGCAGCTTTGTCACATTACTCTTGCCATTTCCTCTCTTCTTGAGATATCTGAAAACAGTTAAAAACAATATATTTAGCATTTGTGATTTTATTTTTTGTGGACACAGAGAATTAGCAAGCCTACAAAATATTCAGATGTCCATGCCATTGAAAATGTTTATCTAACAACTTTTTTCTTTTCCCAGTTTAGTCTCTAGTGATTTAACCTTGTCTCTCTTATCCCTGTGTTGAGAGCATTGCCAAGATCTCATAATTTTGAGGCATGTCAGCATCATCTACACTGTTCCAATATTACCATCAAGTTCTTGACTTTACACATGTATTGTTCATTTTAAGTAAAAATTAGCAGAAGAATCCTTGTGGTCTTTTGGAAAGCTTGGCTGTAGTATTCAGAATGAGAGCTCAAGCTTATTTGGAATTTTTCTGACAAAGTCACTTTAATATCAGAAACTGCCAATTGTAAAAACTTAAACTTTTGATGGAAGTGTACCAGTTTCAACAAAGCTTACAGCTGGAAAAGTTTCTTGGCTCCAGGGTACAGTTCCTGGTCAAATCCAGAATCTGACACTACAGACCAGTTCTGGGATTTGGTAGACACAGTTTGGAGTTCCTGATCATTTCCTTAGGTAAGTAAAAGTGGAATTGCAGCTGGAGAAGATACTGCTTTAAAAGCCCTTAGGCCGATAGTTAGGGGACTCTCTTATAAGCTCAGAGGTTGGAGCCCCTCTGCCACTGGTCTAGGGACCCATGTCCTGTGAGCTCCAATTAGGGTAGGGAGTCCTGCTTTTGTGTAACACCTGAAAGAGCTTGGTTTGGTGACTAGAAAACTTTCAAGTCTCTGGAGGTGGTTCAAACAAGGTAACAGCTTCCTGTTCACAGTATTTAAAAGAAGCTTCAGATGCAGAAACTTGAGGGCAGACTTCATTTAAAATACATCTCCTCTTCCCACACAATTGCTTCTAATTCATGCTATCCTGTAGATTGTGTTTTGTTGTGTGAAGGAATCAGCTTTATAACTATTACATTTGTCTTTCAATTCAGCTTTGTGGTTTAAGTGTTGGAACAATGTAAACAAATTTTGATTTATTTATTTATTTGTTTGTTTGTTTGGAAGGGGAATAGTTCTTAATATTAAAACTAGAACGATGGCCTAAGGTATAAAATAAGAAATACCTGGGGAAAATACTGCTGTAACATACCTCAATGCTGTTAACGAATCTGCTAGAACAGTCTTGTAAACATCACACCAGGTTAATAAAAGGTTGTGCCAGTTTTAAAGTAGTAAAAGTACAACTAAAGGTTAAGTTCTTAAGGGTTTAAGTAGAATTTTTAAGCTGTCCGACATGATACTTGCCAGAAAGCATCAGAGAACTCTGCCACTTTCTCAGGCTGTGAGACGAGCAAGACAGCAGCTGTTTTAGCTGCCTCCCACCCAGCTCTGCTCCAAGCTGCTCAGTCAGATGCAGATGTAGGATTGTCTGTAGCTCTCAGTAAGGTTGAAGCTCAAAGGCTGATCTGTGATTAATAATCACAAGTAATTGGGAGTAACACTGGAATTTAGGCTTTTACCCATGTGTGTTCATGGTTAAGATACTGCATTCCAGAAAGATAGTTGTTTGATAACAAATAAGATTGTGTGTCTTCATTTGAACTGTTATACTGTTATGTCTATATGTTATAGAAGACAGCTCATACACCTTAATGCTGTAGAGCAGGTCCTTTTGTGTGCAAATACAGGGTCAAATTCTTCCTTGGTTAATATTTACAAAACCAGTAAATTCTGTTCTGACTGCTGGGCTCCCTGAAGACCGAAACAGTATGGCTAAAGGCAACGTGACAAAAGGTATCAAAAGGAAAAAAAAATAGCAAGAGCTCAAGAAGCAATGTGATATGGGAACGTGGCAGGATTTGGACAGAATAGCCACCATATCCAGGTGCTGAACCAGGGGAAGAGTCAAAATTGGGATGGGCAGCAATGGCAAGAATTTGGGAAGAGACTGGATCTGAGGCAGAACTTCTGGCCCCAGGGGTTTGTGCTACACTGGAAAATGTCATGGTTGCAGATGAGTTGTAATCTTTCACCTTTCTGTAGTCAAAGCTAAGCTTAAACAGTCCTTGGAGGGGCAATTACTTCAGTGGGTCTACCAGTAGGTTTTAGCCCCATAGACAGCAACAAAATGAAGGGTTGATGTGGTTGAAGTAGAATTTGATGTTGGTTCAGCGTTACGTATTTTTTTGAAGACTGAATCTTAAATAAATTGTCCAGTTAGACCAAGTTTTTTGCTGCTTATAAGGGAGTCATTGTTTTATTATTTTGACTAACACAGCACAGATTACAGCACAGAAATAGAAACTGTGAGCTACCTGCCAATGCTTCTTGTTGAAGAGGCTCCCTTTAAAGAAAATATTTAGTTGGATATAAAAACATAGCCCGATTAGGTAGCAATTTGGTAAAAAACATCTGGAAAATAAATGGAAATCCTTGAGATCAGTATCAGTCTCCAGAAGCGTGGATACCATCAATTTTACTGAATGGTGGGAGTCTTAGAACCTCAAAGAGGAAAAAAGCTTAATTACAGAGGAAATAAACCACTTCAGGAAAATAACATAAAAGTGCTGTGAGTTGGGTCTGATCAAAAACACACTGATGAGAATACTGGCAAAAGAAAAGACAGGGAAAGATTTATTGTGTCTATCAAGCATTGAGTTGTGTTCTGAAACACTTGCGTTTCCATGGTCTGAGAATTACAGGAATAAAACATTTACTTAGAAACGGAGTGAACATGCAGCCATTATGCTGATTGTGACATGTTCATAGAGAAAAGGAAATGTTTTGCAGGCAAAGATGGGTTATTGGACTGGGATACATGATTGATTTCTTTCACTACTGTAGGCTGGATTTCAAAGAATAACTATACAGTGCCAGACATGACATTATTGACTGCCAACTGCAAAAACAGAAGAAAGAGATGGATGTATCTTACCTGAATATAACCTTTCAAGAACATCATAGGTACGTACAGAATTGGAACGAATCTGAAAGTGCTGTTCTTTGCTCTCTACAGCAGCTGCCCACACATCTAGTTTAATCTAGATGCCAACATCTTGGGCAGATAAATGGAGATGAACTCTGTCACAAAATTCACAAAATGTAATAATTGCAAAATTTGAGAGGGCTCTGGTTTTTTTTTTCTTCTCCTCCCACTCAGATGAATTGTTTATTGTATTACCTTGTGCTACTCTTCCTGTTTTAGAACTAAAAAAAGACAGAGATTGTTACTAAAACCGGCTTCCTCAGAGATTTGACAGAAATAGGGTGTTTAAATGTGTTAATGTTTGAGCAGTTTGGGAGTTCAGCTAAGCTCATTGTCCTGCCACTAGCCACTTTTAAAGAGCTGTTCAGTTAATTGTAATATGATAATTGTAATAAAAAGGAGAGGTTTTAAGAAGCAAAGGACCAGCTTGCAACATATCAGTCCATGAATAATATGAAGATACTATTTAGTCTGTGTTCTAAAGTAAATTGGTCAACAGTACATAAAACTGTTGGGGTCACCCCAGCTGGTAAAATCAGTGATGTTATTGACAATAAGGAGATAAGGCAAGTGGACTGGCTGGGAGCATGGTACAAAGACGCTCAGAGGGAAAGACTGAAAATTAGTTATTCCTAAAAGAGGAAAATGACAACTGTCATTACCAAGGAATTGTTATTGGTGAATAGTCTGAGTGTACAAAACCATGCAAAACTAAAACAAGTCAAAGCAGGATATTACTTACAGTCCAATTCAGAGCATTTTGAATTATATTAAAAAGAACCCTTGACTTGAGTGTTCTTTGCATCTGAGTTCATTGCAGAAGATAAAAATAATGTTTTGGTCAAGATTTTGATAATTTCTAACAATTTAATACAAGGCAAAACATGGGATAAGGCTCTTGAGTGTCACTGCATTTGCAGAGGGAATATTTTTCTTTTCTGAAGTTTTCTTACTTCCATATTATTTTCAAGATACTTAGATGTTTTTTAAAAAAAAAAAAAGCAGCTTTTTATTGCTCCCTTCAAATAATTTTAGCTTTGCCTTACTGTCAGGAGAACAACACAGGACAAACATAAAGAAAAAAGTCAAGAACATGAACTGTACAAAGCATTTATAGGAAACATATAGGAAATCAGCTTTGATGTTGCTAATAAAAGAGCATGTGGAAAGTCTAGCATTGCAAAAATATTACACATATA
The DNA here is from genome assembly GCF_001431845.1 of Calidris pugnax. Lineage (NCBI taxonomy): Eukaryota > Metazoa > Chordata > Aves > Charadriiformes > Scolopacidae > Calidris > Calidris pugnax. The sequence goes on from NW_015090920.1 coordinate 11,937,194, forward strand.
AATCATTAACAAGCAAACAGGGCCAGATGCTGCTGATACAATTTCAACTTTGTCTAATGTGTGAGGCAGGTGCTTTCTGTAGTGTGTGCATGAACTTTAGTTCTGCATTCGTGTAATTTGGGACAGGACTGGAGCTTGCTGTGCGGAGTGCCTGTTCTATGCAAAAGAAACCCAAGCAGGAGAGGGCACATAACCCTGTGTTGGCACCTGTGGGATGGATCTTTTGTCCACCTTGTGTCTGTTGAGGAGTCTAGTAGAAAAAACTTGTAGTAGAACAGCAACAGTAAAATGTAAATGTTTGTTAATTTTGTTTTGCTAATCATTTAAATGTTTCAGATTTCAGTTAATTTAAAAAAAAAAGTTAATGAAAGGAGGTAAAATCTATTTAACAATATGACTATATAAACATAAGCATCTGAAAAAATAATTTTTTCTATGTATTAGGTCACATAATTATATGTGAGAACACTTTTAGAAAAACAGCGATGGGAATAAAGCAATGGCACTCAGTGCAGCAAATATAAGGCAATGGTTGTGTTGCAAAGATGCCAGAGAAAATAATAAAAAATATCTGTTGTGATCTAAATTTAGTATTATCAGAATCTGGGGAAAATTATGACTGAGAAGTCATTAGGGCAAGAACAAAGTCTAGTGCTGCAGAGAAAATAGCTGATGCCAAGCTAAAGGCATCTTTATTTACAGATGATTCAGATCTGAATAGTAGTTCAGAAAATTGCTCTCTTAAAATGGAAACCATCATCATATTAAACTTCACATGAAAGTGAGAAAACAGGAAACAAGAGCCCCAGTACTGTTGAAGCAGTCCATGTGGACTGGCCTCTCTTGTGATGTTGTTTAAATATATATATACACATATATATTTACGAGGGGACAACTGGTTTCTCTTGTATATGCGTGTGGTGGTGATGATGGGAGGGAAGTTTGTGGAAGTTGGTTGGGGACAAACGTTAGGAGAGGTCATGTGTGGGCAGCCATAGCCAAAGAATATGGTGATACACGTCTATGACTTACACAATGAAATACTTGTGTTTTTGTCATGAAGAGTAGATTTTATTACTGTAAAATCATCTTTTTATTGTAGATTATCAGACTTTAAAAGTGCATGTGGCTGGAATGCAGCTCTGAATGTCACAATTTTGGAAAAGTTCAGATTATGAACTGGTTTAAATCCATAGTTTTCCTCTGCCTTCACTTGCGACAAGGGGTTTATTCAAACCCCAGGGTCAGATAGTTTCAAAGTTACCGTTGTTCCAGATGCTGTCGTGTGTTTCTGTTTCTTGGGCCTATAGGTGATATTAAAGTTCCCCCTTGCTTTATGCATTTTGCCTGTTGTGGTTAGTTAAGTAGTTCGGTCTGGATATAGTGTACATGTTGGTGAAATTATTTTAAAATAAAATAAAATTCTCGGTATTTCAGCTGTTCTTCAGAAATACTTTCAATGATAAACTTTATAGCATACAATCTGTGCATTGAAATTTTGATGCAATTTATATTTAAATTCATCAACTTAAAATAAATCAAATGAATCTCTCAGAAATATTCCACATAATAATTACTTCTAGAATTTTTTAAATAGCTCTGTACTTTATCTGACTTTAATATGTCTTTAGGCATTTGATGACTATGCAATCATGCTTTGACTCAGATTAAACTTTGACAAGCATCAGTGTATGCTTTTTCTGAACTGGGCCTGAGCCGAGCAGAAATGGGAGTCCTAGAGAACACAGCCATGTCTGCATATTCTCCGGAATGTATTGAGTGTTTGCAAACTTGTTTGAAGTCATTATTTCAGGGAACTAACTTTTCTGTTGACGAGAGTGTTATAGAAATGATACAGAAAGCAACAAAGCTGTCTAATAGAAAAGCTCAAAGGTAGCCCTATGAAATGGGTGAGAAATCACACCTCTCACAGTTTTGTGAAGTGCAACTTTCTTTGGAAAAAAGAAAACCAACGCTCAGCTCACCTTTTTAAATGTATTTATTTTTTTATTTAATGTCTGTTTCCATGTTTGTACACAATGTCTACTTTAGTAGGTTTTGTAGTCAAAACAATAGATATTGCCTGCATTACCCTGCAGGTTTCTCTAAGTTTATAACATCTTCAGTTGTTTTCTTTGCATTTAATATTGTCTATTTATGGATCACGTTGGAAAAAAAGTCACTGGGGAGTTGGAACGTGGTTTTTGTTATCTCGCTGTTGTCAGTGATGTTGTAGGAAAGCATAAAACATCTTGAATTTTACAAGCTAAGGTAATTGTATAGGAATCTTGATAATGAATTCTTGTTTTGACTAGTAAATGGTATGGTATGAAATTCATCATCATAGTATCGAAAGCATGCTCCAAAATGGGTACTTTTTCATCTAAGCAGCACTTTGAAGTTTGCTCCGCATGTTTTCTGTAGTATCTCTTGACAAAAGAGCAATTATAAATGGGATGATATTTTGCTGCTTTATTAATATGATCCTCTAAGCAAAGCCTGGATACTGTAGTTAAGCTGAATGCTCTTTTGCATGGAGCCATTTGAGTGTCCTTTTTCCACTGGAAATCTAAGGTTGGGAAGAGAAACCATGACTGTAGTTACTGACCCAGCCATCACTGCAGTTTCTCTTTTCCTGCTTTTCTGATGGGTCCCTTCTTGTTTGCAGCTTCTGAAAGATAAAACTAATTAGGCAACTGGGACTGGAGAAATTGAAAGTAGTGTGGGGAGAACTTTTGAACTGTTTTAATTGGAAAATGAGGAAGTTCAGTTCTTTAGTATTGGTCACCAGATGGCACTGTTATATATGATGCTGCATATTGCTTTTTGTTGCCTTCAAGCAAGGTCTTCATAGTTATTATTACCTATTGTATTTTGTGTCCTGAGGCAATTGCTTGAGAGGAAATGTAGCAATAACCAAAGTTGCTACTATGTTGCCCCTATTTTGAATGGATTATTTAGAGAGCACTGTTTCCAGAGAACCAGAAGTTTGTATGTAGGCTGAGTTTACTGCAAAGAAAGACATTGCATCATGATTTATACGGATATTTGAGACTAGTTATAGACCACTTCTGGAAAAGGATCAATGAGGCTTCCACTGAGCAGTGGTATTGTAATTAAATTATCTGGTAATAATCTCATTCTTACACTTGTGTTCTTTAGAAATAGTCAAGATAACAGCAGAGCTGAAGACATCTCTGTTGTGCTCTTATGGTAACGGGGAATGATCTGTGTTTTTGTTGAGGTTCTTTATGCTTACTTTATTTGGTGTTTTGGAGCCTTTTTTTTTTAACTTTACAATATTTAGAGTCTTCAAACCCTAAAGCAGATCTGTAAATAAAACGTTATTACTTTTACTCAGTTCTATGCCAAGCCTTAGTAACAATTTTTAATGGAATTATTGAAAAACTGCTTGACTAATAAATACTGTAATACACTGATGATAGCTTTTAGCTATGCTTCCTGTATCACATGCAGACCAATTTATTTTCACCGAAATAAGACATTTCACATTTAAATTTATCTTCATGTTCAGGTGATTCATAACAGATGGATATGCAAAACAGAACTAAGATACCTATACTGCGGGATCATTTTTGAAAGATGGTGTGGCAGAAAAACTGGAAAGACTTTAGGTATTTATAGCAGAATATTGCTAGATCTCTTGACTTCTTTGAGGGAAGGCAGAGTTAAAAAAAACTTATTGGAGGGGGAGGGAACATTTTTGTCCCTTCTAGTCTTCAAATATCCAGAATCTAGCAGAGAATGAAGTCCAAGTAATAAGGGAGTATACAACAGGTGAAATCTGATGACCCTTTCACAACTGCAAGGCACGTAACGATGCTTCACATGGGTGATGTGGGTGGCTCTTAAAAGTCTACTTCTTCTAGGAAAACATTACACCTCTAGAAATCTACTCTATTCTCCTTTAACTGTAATACTGTATCAAACTGCAATATCCGAAATGTCTCAGAGCAGACAGGGAAAATGGTCCTATAGTAGGTGGACTGTTCTGGGACTTGAGAGAGCATGTTCAGGTCTCCTGGTTTGTTTGCTGGAACGTGTTAATTAAAAATTGGAGCTGGCCAACATTCAGAATTTATTCAGTGTTCATTTCTGGTTAACTGGGACTAAACAATTTTTTTTTTTTTTTTTTTTTTTCCCCCCCACAATTTCCCACAAAGGGAACATGGAGAAATTACTAACTTTGTTACAAACACAGGAAATGTCATCATGTCCACAGCATGTCCTAGCTGTGGGCTTTTTTTGCTCAGTAGCTGGGACTCCAGGAGCAGCACTGGGATATGGCAGCCTCCAGAGATGGCCTCCAAAGGTCAGTCTGTGCTTATGGAGAAGGTGGCATCCTTCACTCCCTATTCAGGAAAGAACCCCCTTTCCCAGCCATTAATGTCAGCTCACTTGCAAGCATTGCTTGCAAACAAACATGAGTTCCCCTTAGAAGGAAAAAAAAAAATCCTAATTGGCTTTTATTAAGATTTGTAAGTGATCACAGTAGCAGAGATCATATAAATAGCTAGAGATGCAGAAAGCTGGTAAATAAAATCACCTGAAGAGAAAGAGGGGATTTATTAACATATTACATCTAGCCTTGTTTCAGGGGTTTTTCCAAACTCTGATTTTGAAAGCTGCTTTCTTTGTCTTGAAGCTGAGCTAAGGAGAATAGCTGTTTGAGTCATTTAGGGTGTGAGATATTACATTTTCCCTTCTATTATCAGAGGACTACTGAAGTCACTACCAGTGACTTTCCAAAGTTGTGTATTGATTCTAATTGAAGAATTTTAAAGGAAAACTGATTCCTTAGATCCACACAGGTGTAGGTTTTTCTAATGTCTTTGTTTTTTTAATCTGTAGATTAACAATTTAAACTTGGAAAAGGACAACAATTTTTTTTTTCATGTGGGCCACTAAATGACACTAGAAAATAAAATTCTTAAACTACTATCATTTGAGTTGCATTTTATTTGTAGGAGCCTTTATGACATCCAGTCATGTGTTGTTATCTTCTGATTCTTATAGAATCATAGAATAGTTTGAGTTGGAAGAGACCTTTAAAGGTCATCTAGTCCAACCCCCTGCAATGAGCAGGGACATCTTCAACTATGTAGGTTCCACAAAAATTCCATTGATGTTCTTTTCCTCAGGCAGGCTTTTACAAGATCAAATGAAGTTAACAGGCAGCAGATTTAAAACAAACTGAATTAGGTATCTCTCCACCCAGTGAGAAATTTAAACTCTGCAACTTATACTTGGAAGATGATATGGATGCCAGAAGTTTACATGGCTTCAATAAAGCAACCATGAAAGAAAATCTCAGTCAGAGCTATTAAAAACAGAGTTACATGAAGTTCAGGAAGTCTGAGAATTGTGGGTTGCTTGGGCTGTGAGGGTATCAAGGAGGTACCACTCTCTGATTCTGTCTCCATGTGTTTGCTGTTGGCTGCTGTCAGAGAGTTTAGAGAGGGAATTATAAAGCTATTCTTATACTGTCAAATACCACGCTAGTTTTACTTCTGAGCTATCAGTAATTGAATATGGTGGCTGGTCTTGTGGATAAACAAAATAGTTTCTTTCTAAAACTACTTGTAAAGACACTTCTATTTTCTTCCAGTGAGCAGTCCTCTTCTACTTCTTGGAATTGTGATCGGTTTATATATGTGAGGATCGGTTTATATATGGGAGGAGTGGCTGACACCCCGGAGGGCTGTGCTGCCATCCAGCGAGACTTGGACAGGCTGGAGGGCTGGGCAAAGAAGAACCTCATGAGGTTCAACAGGGAAAAGTGTAGGGTCCTGCACCTGGGGAAGAAAAATGTCAGGTACCAGTATAGGTTAGGGGTGGACCCGCTAGAGGCAACTACTGAAGAGAAAGATCTAGGGGTCCTGGTGGACAGTAAAATGACAATGAGTAAACAGTGTGCTCTTGCGGCCAGGAAGGCCAATGGTATCTTGGGTTGTATAGGGAAGAGTGTAGCCAGCAGGTCAAGGGAAGTCATTCTCCCCCTCTACTCTGCACTGGTGAGGCCACAACTGGAGTACTGTGTCCAGTTCTGGGCTCCCCAGTTCAAGAGGGACAGGGAACTACTGGAAAGAGTCCAGCGTAGGGCTACAAAGATGATTCAAGGATTGGAGCATCTCCCTTATGAGGAGAGACTGAGAGAGCTGGGACTCTTTAGTCTGGAGAAGAGAAGGCTGAGGGGAGACCTTATCAACGCCTACAAGTATCTCAAGGGAGGGTTGAAGGAGGAGGGAGCCAGACTCTTTTCAGTGGTTCCCAGTGAGAGGACGAGGGGCAACGGGCACAAGTTGGAACATAAGAGGTTCCACTCAAATATGAGGAGAAACTTCTTCACGGTGAGGGTGACAGAGCCCTGGAACAGGCTGCCCAGGGAGGTTGTGGAGTCCCCTTCCTTGGAGATTTTCAAAACCCGCCTGGATGCAGTCCTGAGTAACATGCTCTAGCTCTGGGCAATCCTGCTTCAGCAGGGGAGTTGGACTAGATGATCTCTATGGTCCCTTCCAACTCTAGAAATTCAGTGAAATTCAGTGAAATTCAGTGAAATTCAGTGAAATCAAGGCACAGCTAACAATGATGTATTTTTGAGCTGTTTGACAGAGTACGTGTTCTTTTTTTTTTTTTTTTTTTTTCCAACGGTGCTAGTGTATTGAATAGCTAGACTTCAGAACTGGTTCTACCAAGTTTGTAAGTGCGGTGTAGGAACAAGTGTAAGAACTCCTTGCTTGAGCACTCAGCAGAGAATTCTTTGTTACAGGGGACTTTCACGTTTTTAGTCAGTGCTTTAATGGGGATTGGTTAGAGATCTGTGGTGTTCATTGTGCTGTAATGTTAGCATACTTGATCTGGGATGAGTTGATACCAAGAGAGTATAGTGTTACTCAAGATTTGACACTTTTCCCAATAGAGAGCTGAAACCAAAAGTATAAAAAGAATAATTGATCTACTGTATTTTATGATTTTAGAGAAAGCCTAGTGGCATTTGTACCAGAAGACAATGAATTCTTTATCATCAATGGACAGTCAGTACTTGAAATTCCATGACAAAAATGAGATATGCAGATGTATAATGGTGATCTTTTTAAAGTGGTAACCCATACCAGCCTATCTTAGCTGGCAAGTTGTGACCCTTGAAAGCCATGAAGGACTCTTGAAGAAGGCAGTACAAGGCACAAAAAAGATTGTATCTTTACTTTTTGTACATGCAATAGTTTTCCATCAAACTCTTCCATCATACTCCAGAATTTTTTAAAACTGTTATTGGTAAGGACACGAGACTATGTGAGGCTGTGCTTTGGTTTTGGTAGTAGATTTTTTATTTGTGGGGGTTTTGTGTGTGTGTGGTTTTTTTTAATGGCTTCTTGAAAAGTTTGAGAAATACTATGCTGTTGCCCAGAGATACTTATTAATTTCAGTAGGTTATGTCTGATGATCTGGTTCATTTGTGACCTCTGTGTTTTGTTGAGCATTTGCATCTGGGCAAGTGAACACACAAGCAGTATTGGTTGGTTCTGTAGGAAAAACTGCTCTGTCAGTCTTCACGTGTAGAGGCCTTTCAAAGTTGTGTTCCTCAGGAAACTTGGGTCTCACTATGGTAGGACTGAGATGTAGAGAGTTGTTCCTGACAAGGTAGACCCATCATAGTAGTTTACCTGCTGCTGGGGATACAGAATAGTTTCAAGCCTCAGTATAACCATGTCCTGGGTGTTATGGTGCATCAAATGTTATGAATTATAAAGTACATCTCTCTGTCTTAGCTTTCACGTAACATCTTTTTCCAAATGAAATGCCACCGCTTCAGGGTGTTACCACCTCTTTTACCAATTTTTCACATTCCATCCTAGTTGTTAAAATGTAGACTCCAGATCCCAATTCTCCTCTTTTGACGTAAATTTGTCAGTTCATGCTTGGCATAACGTAGGTGGAAGACACTTGAACGCAGAAGAATCTAGCCTGGCATCTTTCTGTTGTTATTGCCAGTAAAAAGTTACTGAAGTCTGTGCATGGCACTTGAGCCTGGCAGTGGGTGGTCTAATTAATGTATGGATAAGCAGAATTAATTCCAGGCAAGTTCTGACAGGACAGTTGAAACAGTTTTTAATGATTTTGCATCAGTTCTTGCCAGAAACCATGACAAGGCTGTAGTAAAATATTTTTATTTCTGTTTAACATTAATATGAAAGATGTGCATTATCGATCTTTAGTAAGTTTTGACTCTTGTGTTATGTTAAAAAACTTGCAGACTAACAGTCAGTTAAGAGGTTTGCCTGGAGGAACCGGTGCTGTGTGTCTGTCTTTCCCTGGATGGGCATGAATTATGTAAAAGGAAAATGGTCTACTTATTTTACTCTACGTATGAGCCGGTCTCTTCAGTTAAAGACTAGTAACAGTTGGTCAGTCTCTCCATGGCGAGTTCCTGGAATGCTGCTGCCTAGGTTTGGAGGTGGTAGTTAACTAGCGGCTTCCAGAAGCTCCTCTGCTCTGCTGTGAGCTGTGTTGCAGATGGCGTGCGCAGGGTAGTTAAGGGCACGGCTCCCTAATTCTTCACAGGACCAGCGCTGAGTAAGTGATATTTATATAAACATTAAGAACTCTAAAAAATGGTGTGGAACAAATATTTATACTATCAGATGAAATCTTTGATTTCTCTGATTGGAGGAATTTACATGGCGCCAAGCACTAAGTATTAAAGGATCAGATTAGAAAAATACTAAGGTTGGTGTGTTTTCTATAAAACAATTACATTCCTAAAATAGATATGTGCTCTCTCTTGTTTGTACTTTTCTTGTTGTTGTTAAAGTACAAACTGTTTTGCTTTAGCACCTGATACTGCCTTTCATGCATTGCTTGCAGTCCTGGCAGAGCTGAAAAAAATAGCCCTTTGTCCGAGAATTTTGCTTACTCCTCATTTCCTTCTTCAAATTTAATTAGGTCCAAAGAGTCTGAAACTTTGAAAAGAAAACAGTGACTTATTTTGAGAAGGAGTAGAATATTTGCCCCCTTTTTACCTTGTCCTCCATCCAGGTTTCCCCTGCCAGACTATCTCGGCTGATGCTGGCTGCCCGTTGCAGTCAGTAAAACCATCTGTGGCCGTGTGTTGGGCCAACATTCAGTCATCTCGCGTTAGCTGGCAGGTAGCAGGCTTCTGCCCTGGTGGCCATTTTCTATCCTTTCTCGACGTGCCACCTGCGTGCTTGCTTTAGCTATTGCACTGGGCTGTGGCTCAGCAGTCGAGGGTTGGCTTGCAGCGTGACTTTAAGTCTTCCTTTTCCAACCAACTGTATTTTCCTCCAGCTGTGAGGTTTGGGACTTGGTTCTTGCTGAGTTCAAGAGAGATGGAGTGGAAAGGTGCTTTTACAGCACATTTGTGCCTCTCCATATTTTTAGGCTGGCTCGGGTCTTATCTAGGTCCTGGTTTAGACTAGATTTCAAGGTTTTCTCTGGTTTATACTCAGCCATACCTTTTTCCAAGGGATTATTGAAGAGGCAGGAGACCCAGCCATACTCCTGAGTGTCTGCAGACTTCTGGGATGCCACTATATTCCAAAACTGGCATGTGTGTTCAGGGTGGGAGGCAGGAGGGGCATGTGTGGTACCTGTCTTTGCTGATTACATAAATTTTGATGAACCTTAGGCTGTTGGTATATCCAGACATCCTTTGTAAACCCTTTATTCAGATCTTTTGAATCTCACATGTCGAGAATGTAACTCACACGGTTGACTTCTGCCTCCTTTCCTGTCTTTGTACCTACTTTTAATTCTTTTCTCATGTCACGGGGCGTAGATGAACTAGATATATTGTAGTTGGTTGAGCTGTGTAGCTTGCTGTGTGCTCTGAGGAGCTCTTCTAGAGAAGCAGCCTATCATCCCTCTCTTCATAGGGCTGCCCAACTTATTCCCTTCACATCTCATGGACCCATCTTGAGGTCTCATACTTTGGGATAGAAAAAAACTGCTCAGGGAATGTTGCAAAGATAAACAGATATCTGGAATTGTGATGGGCATTTATTTTGCTGGAGATCTTTTTGGAAACTTTAACACAGCTACAGGAATTTTATTTTTTTTTTTCTTGGTTTCACAAGGAGGTATAGGAAAATCTATATCTATACTCTAACTGTTAGCTGTTTGAATTAGGAGGAAAATGGTCAAATATGAAAGGACTGCGTTGCTTTGTGCTGCTCTGTTAGTGAGAACAGAATGATACTGGGCTGGCTGGCTTCTTTGGCAAGGAGATAGTAGTGTCTTCTGTGACACCTCTCTACATGCACATGCATAGTAGCTAAATCTGCCCAAGGAGGTATGTAGATGCTTCTTTAATTTCTGCTGTTTTTCCCTGCTCATATGGAAATTGTCAGCCGGAGAAAATCCTAGAGTCCACAATTTCTTAGTGTTGAAGCTTCTTCACTTTATTCCATGTATTTTAGCCTGTACCAAATAGACCTGAGAACACAAAGGCCCACAGTCAGCTTAGAATAATCTTCGCACCATTTATATTCTTCAGTTGTACTGTATTATATCATCTGGTCCCAAAGCTCTCTCTAACTTAAAGAAACATAAAATAAAATCCATCCCCCTCTCAAATAATCATGTTTTACTCACTTACTGCTTGTCACCATCAAGTAATTCTCAAGCTGCTTCTAGCCTTCCAAGAGAAACAGGGCTAACCGGCTGTGAATTTCTAATGGAGAATGCAAGTTACATTTTACCAGATTTCATGAATGCAAAGTATTCTGGCAATTGTTATCTAAAGTATTTTTAATAAGGATCAAATCACATTAAAAGTTGTAAGTGTTACTATCTTCATGTGACTTAAGGATTCCTTCTTAAATATAGTATTTGTAATGTCATAAGTTCATATATAGCATCACACAGGAGAATGGGCACAGGGTTTACACGTGTAGTAGGTATATGAGATGAAAAAAAATACTGGCATAACTATTTGGGCTTGCTTAGTAATCAAACACAATCATAAATGTAGCAAGTTTTTGCAAAACAAGGCTTTTGTTGCTGTTATTAAGACCCAAAGCATGAAACTGTGGGAGGCCTGGATAAATGTAAAATGTGATTTTTGTTTGGGCTGGTGTCCAGTGAAATATTGTTTAGGGTTCCTTTGCATCTAATAACAAATGATTTACTGCATAGGCCTGGCTTGGTCCTTTTAGGCTTTGTCCAAATAGCCCAGTGTTCCTTTTGCGTGCTTGAAAGAGCACATCTTGCAGAGGGGAAAACCCAAGAGCTGAAGTCAGCCATATTTTCAGTTGTCGTGGTTAACAGAAAGGTTTCCCTTCCCATGTCTTTTTAATTTTTTCCTGAAACACGAGTCAGGTATCAGCTAGGTGTGCGTGTATTTAGAAATTGAGTGTTGTAAAAGTAGCTTACGTGTTCTTTCATAATATAAATATTGCCTCTGGGTAGTGAAGATATTTCCAAAACAACCCGGAGCACAACTGCAGAGTTGCTGTCTCTAGAAGCCACACTACTCCTGAGAACCAGATGTACCAACTCTGGGAATCAGAAACCTCTTGACAAATCATTGTAAGTCTCTCTAGTGAGTTTTGCTACCTGCTACCAGCAGAAAGGTGTAAAACATCCACTGATTGAACCTCTGAGGCAGTACAGAGTGACATATGCATCAGATTTAGGTTCCAAAACTACTGATATTCACATTTAACCAAAACAGGCTTAATTCGATCTTAGAAAAATGAATACGGTGCAAAATTTTTTCTTGTGAGGTAATGTCTTTTCCAAAGTTATATTTTGTGTGCAGATCATTGAATACTAATACTAATGCATCCTGCCACAACAGTGGAATGAATGTCTGTGTGCTAAAGAAATGTGGTCGGTGCCAGGTGCAGTATGGTATCTGTCCTCTGTGCTTTCCTGATCCCCACCCCAGGTAATTCCTCTCCCTGTCCAGATGTGGGATATGAATGACTGGAAAAGAAGAGGTGGTGCTTAGTAAGCAGAATAGATCCTGCTCTCTGGTGGCTGTAGCCAAAGTAAACAAACTGGAGTAATTGCCACCACAGGCATTTTACAGTAGATCTGCGTTTTTATTGATGTTGTTATTAAACTGCTATAAATGTTGTAAGCTGCTGTTGGAGATGAAATTACCCCTTCCCCCAACTTCTCAGTTGCTGTCTGTCACTAAATGCTATTAAGTTTATTATCTAGCAAAATCAGACAATGCAGGAAGCAGTCTGAATGTTAATGTTAACCTATAATAGGTTTTAAATAGCTATAAAGAAAAATTAGACTGCAGTGGGACAGGAAGGCTAGTTTACCTTAACATAAAATAAAGGAGGACATGTTGACCTGATTTACTTAAATGTAGCTATTACGTGCTCTTTAGGGAGGAAACTGGTCTACCAAAGCTTATAGAAGCAGGAAAAATGTCCTTTACCTCACTCTGTACAAATGACAGAAAAGTTCTTACTTTAATTAAAGAACAAATCCATAGGTGTTGCATGTATATGTTAATGCAGATGTCACCCTGGCTACTTTTTATACTAATTCATCCTAGAATAACAATAGAACTGTAAAAAATAGTAGTATGAAATGTGCTACATCTTGTTTGGTTTTGAGTGTAGTGCTTTTTTTTGACAAGTCCAATATAAATTACATTTGCAATGGAAACATGAGGGTAATGAAAATGAATCATCTGTCATTTGGGAGTTCCCATACTGTCTGGGCTGGCCTAAAACTTTCACGAAAGTTTGCAGAAAAGTCATGCATGAGCCCAGCTTTCTTCCTCCATCTTTCTCCATGTGTCCTTCCAAACTCTTCTCAGCCAGCAGCTCCCGGCGTGCTCTTTGTGCCAGCACTTGAAATGCAACCACAACAGAAAGTGTGTGGGTCCCTTAATGTGCAGGGATGTGGAACCAAACTGTATAGGGAAATCAAGAATAGGTCACAGGTATGTAGTGAAGCCCAGTGCTGAAGGAGAAATTAGTCTAGTTTTCTATGGCTGCGCTGAAATTTTGGAAAGGGTCATGGTTAATGACGTTTCTGCTCAAAACAATTGCTCAGAACCATTATAATGTGAATTAGTACAAGGTATTGTTGGAGACCGGGAGAAGGTTGGTTACTGGCAGCTTCAGGTGCCTCATTTTGCTCCTTCGGGACCTCTGAATTGCGAATGTTGTGGGACCAGCAAGGTTCATGGCGGGAGAGCTCTGCCTCAATCTCTTAAAGCCGGGGGGTTCTAGGTTGGGTCTGGGCATTTGCTTTGGTTGTGGTGTACTTGGCAGTTGTACACACATTTTCAGACAGAATTTTACTTGTTCTTTCTGTACCTTGTGAAAAACAAAAAACTGTAGATCTAAATTTTTAAGCACAGTGTATTTAATACATTGTATTAAAAAAAATTGAACAATTGAGTGCTTACTCATACTAACCAGTCTTAGTACATTCTTTGGCCAATTCTAATAATTCAGTTAATTGATTAATTTATTATTTTTTAAAAATCAAGTTAAAAATTGTACCATGATAAATCAGGCATATTGCTTGGGTCAGTTTCCTTAAAGGAAAATTAGGTTATTTAATACAGTCTCAAACAAAGCTTCTGAACCAATTTTAAGTATTTATTCAGAATTTTATTCTTCCTGAAAGATAAAGCTTTTCAATCCCTATTTAGCTAATTAGCTTCCTTCTTTTTGCTGGCAGGATCCTGCAGTGCACGCAACGCGCTAGCTTCCCTATTATTAGTAACAAGATGCTAAATTCAGTGTTTGTGTATCTGGATAAAATTCAGGATCTGTGGTATAAGGAGGTAAGATTAGTGGTTTGATTGTCTCTTCTGGCCTATGGCATAAGTACAATCCATCTTAGATTTTTTTTGTATTCGGTCACAATAGCCCACAAAGGGATTTGGGAACCTGCTGGAGCAGTTAATCCCAGAATCTCCATCTTCTAGCCTGAGGAGGCCTTACTATTTCCTGAGAGACAGATTAATGAATGATTAAACTCTAATTTAGAGTCTTAACTTTAAAATTAGTATGAAACAAGGATTATGCAGAAACCAAACAAGGTAATTTCTAGTTTTGTAGGACTTCTGAACTTAAAAGACATTAAAAAAAAAAATAAACTATGTGATTCTCTCTAGGCTTGTTGCATCTTCCCAGTGTTGTTTCTGGTGCTTTTGCTGTTGAGTCTTATATACGTTCATACATATCCACATGCAGGCAAAAACTGCTCTGGCAGACTGCACCAAGAAAGACTTGTATTTACAGTTGGATTGCAATTTAAAATGTTTGTTCACTCTCTAATCTTTACACAGTGAGGCCAACCTTGAAGCAGGGTTAGATTGTGAATGATATTGACATAACACCACCTCTTGTTTTATTATCTTAAAAATGTGTGTTTTTCCAAGTGCTAGCAAAATGAAAGCAGGACTGAAGTATACTTGGGATTGCATACAAAGCAAATTTTACTCTCCCAAACCTACAAAAGGAAGAATGGAAGAAAAAAAATCCAAGGGTTTTGCTCCTAAATCTGTAGAATTTTGAAAATTTCATTTTGGGAAGATAAAATATTCAAAAAGCGTTTGAACCTGTAATAATTCAGATAATTTGTTAGCAGTGAGCAGCAAGTAAGGGTGGTAGAGTTTTAGTCATAGATTAATCCATAAATAGTTCAATTCTAAAAAAATCTCAGAAAGGAGTGCTGTTAGGGTCAATGGAGTTGGAAAGTCAGGGAAACTCAGACAAGACAGAGTCTGAGTTTCTCTTAGATTGACCTGAATTGGGATTAACTCCATTGAAGTGAACAGTTTAGTACTGGTAATATGCCATAGCAAAACTTTACTTACTGAAAGTCGGTCGGTCTTCATATCACTCTGCTGATTTCACTTGGCTTTATGGGCTCCTATTGCTTTTGAAAACGTCTATATCAGATACTTTTATTTTTACTTCAGAATGAAAGAAAAATATGGTATGGGCAAATTGCTGACAATTTTTGTGTTTTTAAAAAAGCATCTTTCTGGTAAAAATAAAGCAAAATGTAACTAAATAGTGTGGTAGTAGAGCAAAATGAACACTCCTACTGCAAAGAAACATAAGCTCTTAAGTTGTTGATTTTTTTTAAGTCAACTTAAAATATTAGGAAGTAATTGTCAGTGAGCTTGTTTTTTTACAGTGTAGATTGTGTGTGGTATACAAATATACTTCTACTAAGGTTTTGTCTTTAAAATACTAATGGTTTGATTAAGTATTTCATCCAGTGTCTGATGTTAAATAATCTGCTCAATATGTTTGTTTTTGAAATCAGATTGTTTATAATTGCAGATTATATATTTTTAATTATTCACTAAGTGGTTTTCAGATCAGTGCCAATTTTTGTGTATAGAGCGCATGTATCAGGTTGGGATATTCCCTCCAGGTCCTTAGTGATGCTGCTCCAAGTGTCTAGAAAGCTTGGGAAGTGGTGGGAGAAAATAAAGGAAGTCTGTGTGGCAGAAAGAGAAGTGGATGAGGGGAATGTCATTTGACCTGAGTTCTCACATACGTAGTTCGTAGTAAATGTAGTTTTGAAAAAATACAGCTATGTATAACTCTGACAATGGGTGAAATGTTGTTTTATTATTCTTTGCAATGGAGTCAGAGAAAAGCCAAATTCTTCTGTTTATATAGCTGTATTACAACAAAAGGAACTCTTGCATATTTTGTGTAGCCACTAGAAGAAAACAGTGATAAAAAGAATGATGATAAAATGCGCAAGAAAGAAACATCAGGCATTTCACAGTTAATTTCACTGCTAGGTCTTTCAGCAGTGTATGAAATGTCTATGTTCTAACTGAAATCAACGAATTAGACTCTGTAAATCAATTAGTTATGTGTTTTCATTCCAAGAGCCCATTTCCAGATTGAAATAAATTTAAATAACAGATCTGTATATACTTTTGGTCACTTACTAACAACTTTACATGCCAGCTGTTTGCTTCTGATAATTAAAACTGGTAATAATCTTCTGAATTCATCTGTGTGTGAAAATTTATGAATTATTTTTTTTAGTTTACAGCTTATGAGTTTGTATTGCTGTATTTGATTTAATTTGCTTTCTGTAAGTTACTTTTGAACAAACGTACAGCAAACTTATGAAAAACTACTGGAATGAAAATGAAACAACCTGAAATATCTTGAAATTAATTGTACAATTTCTTCTAGAAGCTGGTGTGGATGAGAAAAAAAGTGATGTGTTTATTTCCATTTTTTAATATTTAGGAACTGTTCTTTTTTGTGAAACTTAGACACTGGTGTGATAGAAACCCAAACCTCTTAGTTCAGTAAGATTATTTTAGTAAGTGAGATTAGTTGGTAAGATTAAACCTATTTTACAGTTTCAATGTATTTTTAGTTCTCTTGTGAACTCTAAGGAGAATTCTTGACTGAAATTGTTAATCTTACTGTAGTGGTAAAATGGAAGTTAGTTGCATTGTTATAGATTTTATGTTTTAGAATACTTGCACTTTTCTAGTTTTTCAGTAGGTAATATGAAGTCTTTTAAAAAATTTATATCAAAATGAGATTCAAATGGAGCAAAAAGAAAACACAGAACTCCCCAGCTGTTCTGTTGCACAGAACAGGCATTGAACTGGCAAAACTTTATTTTCAAAAGTTAGCAACTTTTTAAAATATTATATATCCACTTTGACGAATTTAGGGTAGAATAGTACAGGCTTCCTGGAGCAGGCGTACTTCCAGCTGTAGACTTTCTTCAGTCCGCAGGGAGAAGATTGCCCTTCAGAAGTCCATTAAAAGTTCAGCATGGCATAGCATTTTCCAGAAAAACATTGTCTGAGGAGACAAAATTAGAGTAATAATATTTGTGATTTTAGTGCATGCTGTGTTTCTTTAAGATAGTAGAAGAGAAAGCAAACATTAAAAAAGAAAAAGAATTTGGGGTGTGCTGCTGAAACTACTTGTGCCTTGCTCAGCCCGGTGCCCTGCTTCTCTTGCCTGCTACAGAAAAGGTGGCTCAGCTTTCCACAGTGGAGACTTCCCGTATCTATTTCCAAATTGTGGAATCGAGAATATCAGATGGAAACTGAGATCAAATCATTGAACAATTTAGGCTGGAAGGGACCACAGGACGCCTTTTGGTACAAGCCCAATAAAAGCAGAAATGACTTTGTAGTTAAATGCAATTTAGAAGTCAGTTGCAGTTGCCTGGGGCCTTTTCCAAGTGAATCTTGAATAGCTCCAAGGATGGAGGTTTCAGAGCAAGGCAGCTTGTTCCAGTGCAGGACACCCTTTCCGTAAGAGGTGGATTTTTTCCCTTGATACCTCATAGTAATTTCCCCTTTGCCCTCTTACAACTTGGGTCTGTGGCCCTCTTGTCCTTTCTCATCCTCTGAGAGGAGTCTGTCCCTGTTTTCTTGTACCTGGCACACTCCTTTGGCTGCCACAACACGACTGTACTTGTACTGTGTTCCTGCCTGCCTGCATTGGAAAGGATGGTGAAGGTTTAGTGAGTTAACATCTGCACAGTGTTACAAATGTCTGCAGTACTTCATAAATACAGATTAATTAGCTGCTGTGTCGGTCATCTTGCTGTGGTAATTTGATATTACTCTTGAAACAGCTATTCTTTAGAAATGAATTCCTAGACTAACATGAGATGGGAAGGAATGTAATGTACCTTCCTGTGTAAAATGGAAAGCACACAGCAGCAGCCACGTGAATTGCATCAACATCAAATTGTTCCGCTGCCAGCATTGTGTATATCACTGCTCTGTAAATTATTTTACACTTCCATCTCAAATCCTTGGTACCCCTGGAGCTGTTGCTGAATCTTTTCCAATTATCCAGAACCTTGTAACTTAATACACCCAAGTTGTAAAAAATGGCTGTAAAATGCAGGTTTAATGAAGAATTACATAAATAAGGAGTAGTGAAAGGTGCCTGAAACTTGATATTCTGGCTAGACACTAGAAAAGATGCTGGAATTCAGTTTGGTAATGAGTTTGTAGACTGAGATTAGCAAAACCATTTCCCAGACACTCTGGGAAAGCAAACTCATTTAGCCATTAGGAGTGTTATGGCTGCTGAAGTAAAAACATGGATGTCGGTGACTGGAAAAACAACTTCTTGTGGCTTATGATCTGAATGTTAGAGCTGTTCAACATGCACGATATATATGAAAAGGTGGAATATTACTTTTTCATTGCCTCTACATTCAGTATGCGTTTGTTAACATCTTAATTAAATTGCAGTGCACCGCTCCTATAACATTAGCAGATATAGGAACAGTGAAACCCTTTTGCCAGACTGTAACAACTGAAGCCAAAAGTTACATTTACTGTATACAGGCATTTTCCTGTGTCAGAGCTTTATTTTATACGTATCGAAAATTCAGTACTGAATTCAGTCTCTTTACATTGTATTTGGATACAAGCATCCAAAATCAAGAAAGGAACTGAGACTTGCCTGAAAGCTGTGCTGACTTAACTCCTACAGGATATTGAAAAATCAGAATTTTCAGGGTATGAATAACTCTGATGTTTCAATCTTGGTTTTCTTCCAGAGCTGGAAAGAAAAGTCAAGAGTAGGTTCTGATCTACTAATTTTCTCAAATAATATGTTCAATTTTGTTTTGCTTGCATGCTGCCCAGCACTCATAAGACTGACACTCCACCAGTTCTGAAAGGTGGAATTTCCAGTCTCCGAGACAGGAAAAAAAAATCACAGCAAAGAAGTCTGAAACCGTCATAAAAACAATGAGAACATTTATTTTCCAGCAGAAGTCTTCATGCTTCCATCTTCATTGGCTCAGAACCTGGAAGGCTCTTTGAGCATGGTTACCTCTAAGACTTCTGCGTTTCTGGCTCTGAACTTTGTGGAAGAGATACCACAAGTGCTCATCACCCCAGAAACGATGCTTATGGCCTCCAGACTCCCTACAGTGACCTGTGACTTTTTGTGACCTAATGCCACCAACATCAAGGCAAAGCTGTCAAGAAGGTTGAGGGCAAGGCTGGCATAAGTTAAGGACCCTGGGAGTCCTTGGCTCTTTAATTCCAGGGTCCCCTAAGTGGTGATGCTAACTTAAAGCTGTGAACCTGAAAGAAGCTTAGGGATTCCTGTTTTCGGCTTCCTAAGGAAACTAGCAGATAATAAGGCAAGCTGCTGATGTTTCTCCACTTATTTTTTTATTTTTATTTATTATTTCTTTTTTTTTTTTTGTAAAAAGTAATTTTTTTCCACGTAGAACTTCTTTCATAATGAAAGAAGCGTAACGAAACTGTGAATATTTACCTGTAGGTAAGGGTAGGAAGAAAAACTTCAGATGCATTTCTTTTCCTGTAGAAATGATCTGAAGTCCTTTTTAGCTGCAACATACATCAGGCATGTACATTGCTTCTATGTCAGCATGAAAGGAAGGATGTTGGCCATGATTCCTATGTTAATCTGCGGTTAAAAGACTCTGGTTTTCTTATTAGCAGTTACAGTCTGTGATCTGGCCATGCCTCCCATTGAAGAATTGCAGGTGTGTTATGATTCATCCCCATTTCCCATTTGTAGGAGTTATTTGATACACGATACTGTACTTTCCTCTTTAGTCCCTTCAAGTATTAATTTGTTACATTCTTTTTTTTATGAATAGGAACAATCAAAATGGCCATTCCCTAATTTTTCACAAGTATACACAGTACAATATAATGTGTATTTCTGATAGGGCTACATTAACCTCTTGATTTTTCTTAAAGATTTTATTCTAAAATTAATCTCTGGATTTGAATATGTGTGATCCACAGCCAAAAAATGTGTTTTGTCATCTGGATAAAATAATTCAAACCTGAAATGTCATAGTCGAAATAGTGTACTTGTCTCTTCTCGCTATCTGGAGAACAAAATCCTGACTTTAGTCCAAATGAAAATGAATTTGCTTTTTCACAAATTTGTCACATAATTTGATATGATTATCCAGTTGTTCTCTGGGTAAGTCTTGCAGTGGGACTGCTCACCTTCAGGGCTAAAATCAGGGCAGATTGATTTGGAAGATTTGTAAGGTATGCCAGCATCAATTCCTTCCTTACTATTTCTGGCTCCAGAACTGAATTTTTTTTTTTCTGTCAAATGCAAAAGAAACTTGAATACAGTGTTGAAGTCAATGGATCTGCGCCAGCTTAACAGCAGCTGAAGATCAGGCATAGATTTTACCTAGAAATACAAGAAGCACAGATGAAGACAGGATTTGTTTTGTAAATACAGGCTGCCCTGAGAGTTCTAGGTTTAAATTTCTATTTAGGCCATGTAGCAAAAGTAACAGGATGAAATTTTTCTTTTACCAAAACTACCCACTGAAATCAATAAACATTTCTAATGTTCAAGAAACACAAGAACAAAGACCTTTTAAGTTATCTAAGACAAATTTCTTGAAAGAGGAGCATGGCTTCTAGGCAGCTCCATCTATCTATCTGTAGGTATATTTTATATACGCTTGCATGTATAAAGATGTATGCCTGTGTGAGACGTACTACTGCAGACGTTCACATGTGTATAAAACATTTCCAGCTTATGCACAGATAGACATGATTTGTAAATGCTGAGGTACAGAACTGAAATAACAGAATTTTCATTATAGACAGTTTTATCACATCTCTACATAAAATTTCAAAAACAAGTGCTAATGTTGAAACTGGCTATTAACCAAAATGTTTGCTGTCAAATTAAGTGTTCCCATCTGAGATGATAAATGGAGGCTACATGGCTATAAGCTGTGGCTTATGAAAAATAATTCTTTGACATCTGGCTCTAACATCTGGTTTTATAATTGATGCTCCAAAGCAAATGGAATATGTACTTCAAAGGTTTGTTTTTAATTAATGTTCAAAAGCATGTATTTCTGCATTGTGTAACTATAATACAGCTACAGAAGTCTGAAAGAAAAGACTTCAATTCACACTAATACCTGCACTTATAAGCCCATATAAATAATAGTGCTTTACCATTTAACACTGGGCAGCACCAAACAACATCTAGGGAGAAATGGGAGGGAGTGATTTGAGCACCTGTTCAATGCCTCCAATAAAATACTTAAGGGAATGCTTTTTTTTTCTACTCAGGATTCAGGAAAAATGAGGCTGGTAGTTTTGTCATGACTGTTACCATTTTATATACTACCTGTGTCAGAACGTTGTCCGGGTCACTAGGCAGTAAGAGATTGTTACTTAGCTTTTCTGCCTTTCTACTGCCAGTGTCTGCAAAATTATGAGCAATTTTAAAGATTCAAAATGGTCTTGCAACTTGGCAGCACTTGCACGCAAGGCTTCTCTCTGGACTAGACTTAGTGACTAATCACTTATCTTCCTTCAAGACTTCTTCAGGATGGGTTCTGCAAACCATATGCAAGGTCCTGGTGTGTTTGGTAAATTACTTATATCACCGTTATACAGGTGAAGAGCTCTCATGATGCATTTAAATATTAATATTAATATTAATACTGCTGGTTTTTTTCTGCATTACAATAGCACCTCAAGACCAACTCCCCAAAAGTGTGTGAATGTGTAGTGAGACTCACTGCCTTGAAGAGTTTATAGGGAAAGCAGATAAAGAAAGATAAAACACAAGAACAAAGTGCTTATTACAACCAGAGACACACATACTGTCAATTCCCTTTTTTTACAGTTAGTTATCACTGCATCTAAGGGTTATTTGGAAGAATAAAAATAGATTTAATTTACATATGATGTACATCACTTCTAAATATATTTTCTACACAGGACACCCCTAACATACCTTTTTATTTGTCATTTGTTTTCAGACTGAGGCCTAGAAGATGTTGGAATCAAGAAATGAAAACATTCTGAGGTCAGTTTAAGAACAACTTTTTTTGTGCTTCAGAGGTCAACACACAAAGAGAAAGAAATAATGCTTTCTTGATGTCCTCTTCCTGTCATCTTTGATTTAATGACATATTATTCAAAATATCCCTGATTAAAAGAGGAACAAAAAAAAGGCTGAGGAGGAAGGTAAGGCCGCAGGGGGCTGCTGAACCAGAACGCAGTTAGTAGATGTAGTAAGGTAGGAGCCCTGAAGGTTGTAGAGCTGCACGTGTTGCAGAGAAGCAGCAGTGGGCAAGCTGTGCTGCTGCTGCCTGACACGATCTGCGGCACAAGCTTGTTTTATTAGGAGGCTGTGGGGGAATAGGTCCATACCTATGGATGTAAATTGGTGAACACCTGCCAAGACATCAGTGCTATTGTTTTCAGTCCTGTAAGGTGGTGATGTTTAGCACATCAGACATTTTATTGTTGGATCGGTATGGGATTAATGAGAAGTCTGCATTCATTATCAATATATACATCCCTTTAGTTTTGGGTATATTAACTGGAAACTGGGAAGATCGTGTCCTCTCCCCTCCCTGTTCCTAAGACCTTGTTGCCAGCAAAATGTCTTCTCAGCAGTGAAATAAGTCCTGCTTTTACCTTTGTTTACATCTTTACATGACTGGTGTAGCTATTGTTGTCTCTCAATGAGGGAGTCTTTTGGCCTAGATTTGTTGGCCAACTTATTCTGTAATGGAGATACGCCTTAACCCATTCTATTTTTCAAAAATCAAAAATGGCCACGTTTTGAGAGCACATTGAAACAGCCATGAGTACTCACAGTGGCAGATATAGGTATTATAGATTAGTAAACTTCTGTCTTTTCCTGTGTAAATTCCTCACCTTTGAATGTTTATTTGATCATATATTGAAAAGCTTACTTTTTAAAAAATAAGCAGGGTTCTTAGTACTACTGAGATTTATCTCATAAAAATCTATGTGCTGTTAGTCATGTGGATTTATGGGGAGTAGCTCGATACTGAGGATGATCTGTAAGTCGAGATAAGGATTTCATTTCAGTGGGGCTGGTCAGTGTTTTTTCTGATAGGTCCTTCCCAGTTCCACAGACCAGCCCAACAAATCAGAAGTGTTTTCAGGATTTACCCTAAACTTTGTGGTGCTACTAAGAACGATTTATATCCTTTGAGTTTTCCAGTGATTTTGCTCTCTTCTTGTTGACTTTTATACTTTTGGCTTCTTCAGTGTACCTAAAAGCAGAGCTGGAAAATAAGGGATGGTTTCAGAGAGTTTAACAAGGAAAGTGCTCTGTTGTGCTGCCAGCAGCTCTGAATAGTAGATATTGTTTCCCAGCTGTATGAAATATATACATTTTATTTTACAGTACACAAAGAGAAATTTTTCATAGCTTTGCAGACAGACCAATTAAATGCCATTCAGACTTGCTGGGTCAAGGATGGAGGTTACATGTTACTGTCAAAGTCTTACTGGGATTGACAAAAGCACTTCCTGAAGTTTTCTTTCTACTGAGGAAAAAAAGCCCTTCCTTGAACCAATTTCAGTTGCTTTTCTTTACATTTATCAGGGTGATTACTTAGGATGAGATCCCTCAAAACACAGAAGCTGAAATACTGCATTGAACTGGCACTTTGTCTCCAGCCAGACAAAACTGGCTATTACAAGGTGAAAGTGCAAGAAATCCTTTAGTAGGTAATTATAGAATGACCTGCCTATAAGCAACTAGATTCTTCATCCTTATTTCTCAGAGATGATTGAAGAATGCAGAAGAATAGAAAGCATTTCCTTTTTTGGGGCGTGTGTGTATTTGGATTTTTTTGTTTGTTTGGGTTCTTTTTTGTTTAAAAATCCTATGTAAAGGTGTCCTTATTCTCTATGGGTTTTTTTTGAAAGATCAGCTTTGCAGAATTATTGCAGAATGGGTATCTTTTAAAA
Organism: Calidris pugnax; assembly: GCF_001431845.1. NCBI lineage: Eukaryota > Metazoa > Chordata > Aves > Charadriiformes > Scolopacidae > Calidris > Calidris pugnax. Next base: position 11,960,964 of record NW_015090920.1, read on the forward strand.
TGGTCCTGCTGCTTGGGTAATCATAGACCATTCTAGGTAGCAGGATCTTTCCAGTAAACTTTAGAGGTATCAGTATACCATCAAATGAACAGTGCTACTTCTGTTTAATGGAGTGTTGCCTTCAAGTACAGGAGTACAGTATAATGACTGTGCTTTGTTTTAAGAGAGAGGGTAAAGAAAAGATCTATTTTTATTGATAATGTGATTACAACTTTCAAATTTACAGATTTTGAAATCTTAACTTAAATAATAAGTACAATAGGTGAAAAATGTGCTGTAGGAAGAATTGCATTCCAGTTGCATGTCAAGATCTTTCTAATCTCCACCCCCTCATCTCCAGTTTTTGGTCATATTTTCTTTCTCTGGTTAATTTAAAATCTCTTTTCATAGTCTGTTCTTTAACCCAAAGTATAGCTGACTATAAATTTTGAAGAGTCTCATTTGTTTACAGCTCATGTATTATACAGCCAATGCAAAAGGAAATATAAATTATTTTGGTAATAATCTGGCCTTCCTACCTCCCTGTCTAATCCAGTAGACCATATGTGTAGTTCTCTTTTAAGTCAATCCAAGAATATTTCAGAAAAAGAGAAAAGGAGGTCATAAAGTATCATAAGACCTTGACTTCAAAATTATTTTCAAATTAGTCCAATTCAGAACACAATAATCACAACAGGTTTCATCTGTCTACCATGGACTCTGGGATAGACTAACAAAACCTACAGATTTTTGGTGTATTTCAAAACCAAAAACCCTCACTTGTGTGCATAGTTGAGTGGGTGAATAAGTATTATTCCAACTTTCAAATTGCTGAGGTTTTAGGTTGACAGCTGCAATCTGTTATTTATTGCTTTCATTAAATATTGAAAGTTTATTTTACTATTGTAGTGAATTATTTGTTTAACTTTCAATCTTATTTCCTGTTAGGGTAATACGCAGGAAAACCCACTGCATTTCTCTGTAACCAGGCAGTGATCCTGCATCTCTTAAATCCAAATTTTGCACTTCAGCTGCAAAGCTATCTTTTCTAGGTTATGGCTGTTTGCTTTTTTTTTTTTTTTTTTTTAATACCATTTCACCCAAAGGGAAGAACTGGTGTTATGATACATACGCAAATCCTTAGGGAGTTGTTTTGTACCGTATGCTGAAATTATAAGTTTAAACAATTTCTGCTGTAAATTAAACTCCATGTATAATCAGGTACAAAATATTCTTGTCTGATAGAATTAAGAGTGATAAAAGGATAAGCAGGAGAAAATAATAGCAAGTGATTGACATTGTAGGGGAAAAGATGTGAAATCTGCAAGCAGTGTGGTCAACTTGAATGAGCTGAATAAGTAACTTTAAAATGGCTTTTCCACAAATAGCAGATAAGGAGATTGTGAGTTCATTTCATGTCTCTGTCTCTCTCTATATATTTATACTTTCTCTAGGCAGTCTCAAATATCTGGTTCCTCAGGTTGCTAGGTAAAATATGTAGGAACTCAGTACTTAAATAACTTTCACTGAACTATCATGTCAGAAAAATCTGACATTTTTAAAAAGACTGTTCGCGGTACATGCAGTATAGTTTTAGGTGGCTCAAGAAACAGATTATTTTCTATGAATTCAGCTGTTATTAGGGTATACATCAACTCATTGGCCCTTAAGCTAATTAAAAATTCTAATACTTTTCCATTTGATTCAAGAAAAGAATATATTTTTTTCTGAAATGGAAATTTACAGTTGAGTCTGGTCCGTCTCTGTGTTTGTAAAGCACCTAATAGAGCAGATTCTGATTCTCATTAAGAACTTTGGGTATTACCACACTGAGAATAAATAACAACAAACCTTCCACTGATGCAATGCTGCTTTTGTTCCTATCTTACTCTATGTATTCTATTATTCTTTTATGTTATCTGTATCCTATTGAAACATCACAATTGGATTTTTCCTGTCTTTGTGCGCAGCACAGAGAAGGAAAAAATTTTTCAGGAACTAGCTGTTGCTTCCTTCAAGGCTAATTAAAGCCCTGAGAATAACAGGAGTTAAAGAAGCTTAGGGGGTACACCACAATAACACAATTGATTTAACATTTAAGGCTATGTCTGTATTGCTGTCTTACTGTAAACTTTATGGTCACTTCCTAGCACGCTTTCCCCATGAAGTTTATCAGGCTATGCCTGAGAGAAGTAACTTTTGGAACAGCCGCATCCCTGCGTGTTTTGGAGAGCTTGCAATGGCAGCATCTGAGCCCATCCTTAGGCTCAGTGGGCGTACTGCTTGTGTATTGCCTATGCTGGCAATATAGATATAAGGCCAGCTGAGAATTAGAGTATTTCCCCAATTATGCTTACATCTCTGTGCATAGAGCAGGGACTTGACAGAGACAGGCCCTAGAAGTGCTCAGGGGACTTATCTTTGAAAGTTTATTTTTCTCCCTGAGAAGTGCAGTTCACTGTAATCAAAACTGTTTACAAAAAAAAGGTTAGTTTTAAGCAACATGTGATAAAACATTTATTTTTGAGTATGCTTGTATCTGTTTCTGAATAAAATTAATCAGTATTGGAGGGTTGAAATGACTTTTGTCCTTTGGACGTGCAAACTGATGGTAATGGAGACACCAGTTCAAAGCGGAAGCACCAGTTTTCAAAATGAGCTGATGAAATTTCTATTAACTTAAAACAATGCCTCTGTTTACAGTGATGTTTTAATTCATCATAATTTTCTAGATTTTGACTTTTGTGAATGGAAAAGGAAGAAGTCTTGAATCCCCCTTGCTTAGGAATAAAATGCCATCGCTGTCTGCCTTGGGTTGACCAAGTTGGAGCCACGTTACAATCCTTCCACGGCACAGGTAACAGTAAGGGGTTTTGATGCAGGGCTGCTTATTTAGCCGTTAGCAATTTAAAATCCACCCTTCTGGCTCAGCTTTCCTCTCCCTCTCACCCAACTGCAGCTGCTTCACCTGCACTTTTTCCTCCAACATGTGAAGTGCAGTTTGTTTTTATTTATAACCCTCCCTGGAACATAAAGTAATGTCCGCTGGAAACCGAAGCAGCTCAAGCTCCTCTGTAAGAACCCCTGAACATTTCCCTTTTGGACTCAACTGAAAAGCTGTAGTTTTCCATTTTAACTAAAAATGCTCTGTAGGGAACAATCCTACATCTGCATATGACTCCATGCAAATCTTTTCCTTCTTTAACTTCCGTTGCTCTCATTCTGTTTTGCGAAGGCAAAAGTTTTAGTCTCAACTTTTTTTCTCATGAAGGATTCGTGAAGATGGGAACTTACTCTAAAATGATTAAAAATCTTTAAGATTTTGAAAACCCCTATCTCCTGTTGACTTCCATATGTCATAAAATGAAGAAATTAGTTCTTTTCAAAATTTATTTCATATTTACATTAATACTTCATATAAATAGATGATGTATGTAGAACTGGCGTCCAAAAAACACTGTTAAAGAGTTTGTTTGGGGCATGTCTTGATGTTATAATAAGAGTAGACAGAGCTTGAGAGAGGAAACAGGCATCTAGAAATGAAAAAGTTTCTTATGCTCAATTTATATATCCACAGTCAAACAAAGGATCAGTTTCTTGTCTTTGATTCTTCTACTATTCAACATGTTGAAAAAGCAGTCGCTAAATATTATGAAAAAATTGTACCAGAGCATGTCCTGTACACACTGCACAAGAGCACATAAGTGTGTATTAATTGTTGGATGAACAGAATTTTTAGAAAATTGAGATTAATCTGGAACGGTGTGTATAATCTTAGGCCATCCAAATAGTTGGTGTAGCAGTAAGTGACCAACAGCAGAGATGCAAAAGCCTGAGTCTTTTGTGTTGTAGTTGAAAATATGTGGCAGATTGAGCTAGAAGCAGATTCTAAGAAGAAATTTAGTTTTGGTGTTACCTTGAAATAGAGTTGCCCATGTATAATTATAAAAATAATAAGTCACGTGAACCATAATTAAGCCAATGAAAAGGGTACACTTTGTCCAAAAATATTGTAATTGCCTGAAAACTTTTGGTTTCGCTGGTGTCTGGTTTATTTTTTTTTCTTCCTTTTCTTTCCTTTCATCCTTCCACTCTACTGTTTAGGAATGGAAGGGGTTGAAGAACAAGCTCAAGAGAACAAGGCCTGAAAAAATATAACTATAATTTTAAAAATGAATTATCTTTCTTAGGAATATTTGGCTTTGAAATAAGAAGAAACGTCTGAAAATACTTGAGCAGCATATATGCGATGGTTCAGTTTGAGTAATGTAATTGACTTTACTGTTGCTGTTGCAGTCTTCATTCAGGTAAAATCAAGATAGTTATTTCTAGAGATATGATTGGCTAGATTAGATTTTAACAAAATAATGAAAGAAGGGCAACTATGACTGTGTGAAAACTTTAGATTTGCTTTTAAAAGTAACATATTTCAGAAAATGTGGAAAAAGAAGGAATATAGAACTTAAAGTAAAGGTACTATGGAGTCCTTACAAGAGTAGGACTTGGCAGGAAAGGAGGAACTGGTTAGGGAAAAAAAAAAGCAGAGAATGGAAAGGGGGTAACAAACAAGACAGAATAAATTTCAACTGGAGCTCAGCACAAAATAGGGTTTTTTTGTGTTGTGAAATTCTCTGACTTTATAGAAATGTACCTGTATCTATCTTAGGCTGACTCCAAGAGTGAAGCTTTGTGTGATCCTATTTAATTAAATAAAAAGCTAAATGAAATGTAAACCTTAAAATTTACAGTCCCAAAGTTAGGAAAAAATTTGAAGGTTTTTTTTATTTATTGTTTTGGGACTTTTTTTTGGGTGTGGGGAGGAATGGCAGGGAAGCAAGGTGAGTGTTGGCATGTTTTATGTTTTTGTTCTGAAAGTTTCCTGTCATAGCATAAAGAGCAGAGCTTATTCATGTGAATGTTTGATGCTGTAGCTGATTCCATATGATAGTACTAGAAATATTTAGTTATGTTCCTAAGCAGTTCTGGAAACAGAGGGTTTTAGTTTGTGTTCATGTTTCATAATCCCTTTGCCCATAAAACAGTGCTGTGGCTGCTGGAAAAAGAAACTGGAATTAAGGGTCAGTCGTTTGCCTGGTCTCTCCTGTATTCATTTGCCACAGGGAGGCACCCTTCTCTTCAGGTTGTGCTTCCTCTGCAAAATATTAAAAAACATGGTTCTTTAGTGGTTTAAAACCCAGCGAGTGTATGTCTTCATGCCAGTTGAGCTGCCTAAATTTACAGCTATATTGAATGCAGTTCCCCTCTCTGCTCTGCTGAAATATGTCTGTTCATCAGTTTCGTGTCATGAGGATATATATTTTGCAGTGGGAGACTGAATTAAACTGTTGATATTCTTATGCAGATACACTTTCCTTTTAGTATTCCTGAAACCAGAAATCAGATTTGTTTTCTTCTCCACTAAAATAAAGCAAAAACTAAACCCCAACACCGTCCCCAAGAAAACTTCCTGCCATCAGGAAGGGAAAAAATATCTGTTTATGCTTGATGAATAGCTATCCCAGCAGATTTCATATATATAATAGGTATATACAAAGAAGAATTACTCAAGTACATAAAATGGGTTTATTTCAGGAGGTTTGGCATGTATAGCTGGATTATGAATATACTCAGAAGTATATAGACACTTATTCTCTAAAATTTAAATTTATCCTGTTTGATGTGCAAAAAAAATAATCATAGGGAATCTAATTTGTCATGTGAGTGTGGAAAGAGTTACAGGAGTTAAAATTTCCTGTTTTTTTTATTCTTTCCGCATCAAAGGTATTGTAGCGAGAAAATGTTCTAATGTCTTTCTCCTAATCGGGATATCCTGCTGTATTTGAAATGCTGCAGTTCAGTTTACAGCTGGTGTAATAATTACATCTTGTAGGGAAGTTATTTTGTCATTAGGTCTTATTAAGTGCTTTGGGTTGCTTTAGGAAAAAAAATGGCTAAGATTCATTAATATGGTAGCTTTTTATTGTTGGTCTTCAGGTTCTATTATTTTTCCTCTCCTGAGGAAAAAAAATATGTAATTTTGGTGGCAAAATACTGTGAGGAGATTGAAATATTTCATTCCAGTGTGAAATTGTAAGGCTCTTATTTTTTATTATATATAAAAATGAAAATTATATATTTAAAACTGTACCACTACTGTGCTTTCAAAATCCGTTATAAAAAACTCTCATAGTAGTAGTCATTACAGGACTAGAGTAAGAAGGTAGTAGCATGGATGGGAAACATCCTTTTCAGTTTTGGGGTTATTTTAGCACAAGCTAGATTGAGGACAACTTCATGATATATCAATTATGGAAAAGTCCTTGTTTTGTACTATTATCATTATGGGGCAGTAACAGTTGAAGAAAATATTAATTCTATGAGGGTAGGAACTAAAGTATTTCGGAAAATAAGCTATGAAGTGTCAACACAGAACTGAGGTTGATGTTCATGCTTTTTAAGATCTACCCTATATGATCCATTGCTAATTGTTTATTGATGTCTTAACTGAAAAAATCAATTATTTCAAAGTCGTGAAATACTTATGGTGTGTATAAAAGGATTCATAACCACATCCAGCCAAAAATTCCCAATAGAAGACTCTCTACTCTTTTTCCAAGAACATAGTGGTATTGCCACTAACAAAACTGGTTTAAGTTAAATGTGCCCTTTTGGAGCCCTGAAAGTATGGGTCATTTTTAGAAACTGTTATTAGCAAGTTTTAGTATATTCTTTGTAATTTCTACTTTGGAACGTTGGATACTTAGAAATGGTAACAAATTAAGTCCTGTGCTGCTGCAACAGTGATGAATATCTTCAAATTAAAAAGTGCAAAAGTGAATGTTCTGGTTTGGATCTCCTATCAGGCAACTAAGGCTTTGTTTTTCTGAGAAGATAGGGGTTTACAGTCAATGGGAGTTGTAGGTAGGTCAACTTTTCAGAAAACAGTCTCCAGTGAGTAGATATTCAGGAGATGTTTCTATTCACGATTGGGACCAGATTTTTAGAAGAACTCAGCTCTTGTTTAGGTGTCTAAATATATCGTTAGGCTTCCAAGAGCTTAGTGTGTTGAGTGTGGTGAGAGCTTCCAGCTGCAGATCATTTCTGGAAATCTGACCTTTATTTAGGTGTTTAAATGTGTTCCGGTTGCCTCAGAAGGTCTGGCTTCATGCATCTATATATAGGCATCCAGTATTAGTATTTAAAAAAATTGGCCCTCACTTTTTCCTGAAAAACTATTACAGATTAATTTCAAAAGTAAAAATAGAATTCAGACCTTCTAGTGCCACGTGCTAACTGTGATAACATACTTTGTGCAAAGAGCCAAAATCATTCAGCATAAGATCCTACATTTGGAAGATTTGCAAAGCCAGGGCTGAACTGAGGTTTTTCCAAGTCTCCTGTAGGAGAAGCCTCATCTGAGAGGAGCAGATGAGATGAAGGCAAATTTCTGTTCTCACAGTGGCACTGTAAGGGAAAGGGAGGATCAAATGTAATGCAATACCTCTACTGGAGAATACCCAAAAGTAGTTCATGAAGTGATGATCTAGAAAGCAGAGCACAATGGAGTTATACAGTAAGGCAGAAGCTGGCACTTACAGAGCAGATGAAGCTTGACATCAGGTTGCAGGCCAGCAAAATACTCTGAATATGAGTGGCTTAATGGAATGCCCCAATCTGCTCTTTCATAGAAATGAAATCAGTAGGACAACTTATGGGGTTGATTTGACCCCCGTGCCTTCATTTTAATTAATTTTCACCATCCTTTCATTCTTTCCCTGCATTTTTAATGTTTTATATCCCTCATGCTTTATTTATGTTTTTCATTTGCATAATTTCCTTCTTGCTTAAAAACAAAGCTAATTTTTGTTTCAGGAGTAACAAAATGAATTTATTAAAGAGAAAATCCTAAAACGCTCATGATTGTTCAGCCAGAAGAGACCTATTTTCAAGAGAAATAACACTGTTGCAGCCTGGATTTACAAAGCTGTAGTTCCCAGGCAAGCACCATACTAAATTCAGCATCACCATAATTTACAGTAGATGACTATTTTTGCTTTAAGAATATACCATGACATGTAAAGATGGAAGAAATGTCAAGTATAAAATGAAACAATCTTATTATGTGGTTGTAAGATATGTCTGCAACAGATCAAAATGTTCAAGACTGGGGAAGGGGGAGGGTGGAATGGAGTTCTGTGCTAAATTCTGCTGACAAGGACAATGAAATATAAACAGGGGAACTAATGTGTAACAATGTTTTATCCCACAAAGTCTAGTTCAGACTTCTCTCTAGTTTCCTTTCCAGGTTCCAACTAGGAGGATGCCCCTGAGACCGTGTTCTCTCCAGTCATACCCAACACCATGTTTCCAAAAATTGCTTTTGAATTTTGGTTTGAGAGGTGTCATTAGTCTTGGAATAAGAAATCAGACCATCATTTTTCCTTCGCTGTTGAACCTGGATGAAATGGGAGGACCCATACAACTGCTTTCTGACAAGACTAAAGGGGTAGGCTAAATCTTTAAGAATTTTTATCTACTGACATGTTTGCAACTTTCAGGTACAGACTACCTGCTCACAGTCCTGCATCTGTAGTTTGGTCTTTGTACACCAATCTCTTGATTGAGTCAATTGTTTTGGTTGATTCTCAGTAATAATGTTGATTTTCCTTTTGCTAGTAAAGCATCCAGGAACTAATAAGAGCTATGTAGGGCTTAGTTAAAAAAGCGACACCCACAAATTCCTTCTTCAGTGATTTTTTTAGGTCAGTGGTCACAGATCTCACCAGTGACCACCTGGGTCCATAGCTGCTCTTACTAACTTCCTTATAATAGTAGTATAGAGATGTCTGTAATAACGGACCCTGTGGCAATTTGGAGAAGTGTAATGAGTCAGCTGGGCTATTCGGGAGTCAGCCTAATCCATATAATAAGCCATATAACCCAGCATTTGGAAGAAGGTGTGGAATAAGCAAGCCTTATTACACTGGTAAGGAAGGAGCAGATCTGGAAAATCAGCTTGACTGTGGGGTGAGGGAGACTAGCAGGAATTTGAAGAGACAAAGGATAGCGGGGGAAGCTGAAGAAGGGAAAAAGCATCTACTCTGCAAAAATACAAGACTTTCTTGATTGAAGAATTAACTAAGTCTGTGTATAAGAAAAGAGAGAGAAGGACAGAAAAGGAGAGACTTAAGGAGAGGCTTGTGTTTAAGAGGAATGTACATTCCCTGAAACTTTGGTTTAAAGTGTGTCTCAGAGTGATGAGGGAAAACAGGCAACAAAGACAAATAATTATCTCCTGACCTTATCAAAATCTGTTTAGTGTTATTTAAAGTAAAAAGTGTATTGTAATAAAAACCCTTACAAGCCTGCTTATCATATGTTCTCAGAGACGTAAATAGTAAATCAGAAAGCTCTTTGGGGTGAAGTTATATTATATGGTCAAGGCAGTTCAACTCTTTGATATGGTAAAAGGAGAAGGTTCTTGCATGACATTTTTCTTGTCCTCCTCAGGCACTTCTGCTACTTATCTTATACTGCCTCTGGCATTATCTGGATCCCCACCTTAAGTTGATTCAATTCACTAACTGGCAACATTTCTGTGGATTGTTTTTGTCCCATTGCCCCATCGGTTAGTTTTCTGCCTGTTAGGTAGTTGAATCCTCTCACCAGATGTATGATGGGCTCTAGTTATTGGTACAAAGGAAGGAGGTGAACCTAGTAGCAGGGAAGAGAAAAACAGGAACCACTAAACTTCCAGACTGGCTTGGCTGTCTGTTAGCTTCATCCTAACATTGAATTCAGGTTACAAGTGTTTGTAAGTTAGTGGGACTATTTGGAAAGCCAACGCTCAGTCCAGTGAGCATGGTCTGTGAGGTCCTGCTTCTAAACAAGATAGAGGGCAACTCTGCCAGAAAGGCTGGAGAAGGAGACGATGCTGGAAGCCACCCAAACCACAGGAGGAAACCTAAGAGCAGTGCACATTAGGACCCAAACACAACAGCCCGATGAATGTCCAGTAATGTCATTAGCGAGCCCCATTGGTTTGGTTCTGACCAGACACATGAAAAACAACACCCTTATTCTTAGTTATAGTTCCTTTTAAATGCTACTGACTTTTACCTGCCTCTCTGCCTTTGAGAAAATGTTTCTGCATTCTCCACAACTGTATTTACTTGCCTTAGTCTAGATTAAATATCATTTATTGTTTCCTGCTCTTATTTTTAAGTACTTCAGACTGACTCTGTCTCTAATTTCCTTTGAGAGTACTTGTATTTGATTTCATTCCCAGATCACATGTGCAAATGAATCATACCAAGTTCAGATATCTATTTCTACTATTTATTTTTGGATGATATTCCAGAAGCTTCCGTTCTTTTATCACACTTGAAAAAGTGGGAAAGATTATTTTATTAGTTGTAGTTGCAGATCCTTAATTTTCTTTAGAAAGTATGACATAGGGAGTCTATTTTAGCATGTGATATGAGTGAAGAGATTGAATTGGCATGGAGGTTAACTTAAAGGCTGAGAAGCTTTCTGGAAGGTTGCTTAGTGTTCAGTGTTACAATTCCACTTCGTTTCATATTTTACAGATGAAGTTAAGACAGTAATACCAAACTGTTTTAACACTTACTCAGGAGGGTAGTATCTCAGTTAGAACAGTTATGAGTTCTAATATTAAAGGTAGAATGAAAAGAAGCAGTATTACTATGATGTAGGGAATATGTTTCTTTTTTAAAAAAAATATTCTGTGCCTGATATAATATTTTCCTTCTTGTAATATTTAGCTGGAAAAATTAGTCTGTTCTGTAACTCCAATTAAGAAAGTTGCATTAGAATAAATACTCTCCAATGTTTCCGTTGTGCTTTGGATACAGTAAGTGGCAGGGTTTGTAGCTAATAATATTTGCAAATTTTTAATCACTGCTGGCTGAAACATTTTGATTGCTGCAGCATATCTGCTTTAGCTTGCCATCATAGTGAATTCACATCAACTAGCTTTTATATTCTCCTTGACTTCTTACGAAAGCCCACCCTTTCTCAGTGGAATAAATAACATTTTTTCCCAAAAACAGGAGGGTAAAAGTTACTGTTGGTCTCCACAAATTTTGCAGCAGAAAATGCAGTGCCATAATGATAAATGTACTTAAGAGTCTTTATTATTTCAGAGTAGCAAGCCTGGCTGTCTGAATGGTCCTGAAGAGCTGGGTGTTAACCCAGGAGGTGGAGAGTGGCAGGAGTGGGGCAGCTCTGGAGGGAAAGGCAAGGCAGGAGCTGAGGAGAGGGACCATGGCTCAGTCAGGGATGATGTCCTCATCAGCAAGCGGCTTGGTCTCCCGGCGTTTGAAAAGAGAAGTAGAGCAGGGTGGCAGTGGTGGCCCAGTAAGCATGGCCAGCTCAGCCTCCTGGCCCAACCGCCCTCTTGTAGGGGTTGCTCCTCCAAACAAAGTGGCTTTCAACCGGGAAGAGACGCAAGAAAACTTTTGTTGTGTGGTTTATCTTTTTTCTTAAGAATTTTTTTTAAACTATCCTTTTCCTAATGCTCCTTAGTGCGCGTGCTCTTAGTTTTGCAGATGGTGGGTGTGTGTCAAAAGTGGTTCTTCAGCATTGTTGATGGTATTCTCCACAATGACTATGAACTAGTTCTGCAACCCTAATACAAAACAACTGTGAATATTTCAAAGTAACTAAACTATTCTTTATTGCTTCTTTATTGGCTTTTTCTACTACATCAGGTTTTGGAGCAGAAATGAATAGCTCATTCATGTATCAATTAACTTTTACCTTGTAAAAAGCTGCAGTAGCTATATGGTTTGACAGTAGGCTGACAGTAATTTACCAGAAATCACTGACAGAATTAATGTGAAAGTTTTAGTTTTCAGTTAGCAGAGAACATTATCTGGAGCTGAACGTTTATCTTTTTAATTATTATTATTTTCTGTAGAAACTGAGGAAACTGCTTTTATACATTTCCTGTGGAACACAATAAGATCTTCTTTGCCTCTTGACTGAGCAATAACTGAAAAACAAAACCAGTGGCCCATCATCATCAGTCATACATGCTTTTCGCGTGCTCTTGTCCATGAGAAAAAAACACGTGTTTCAACAGATTGCTGGGAATGTATTTTGATTTTACCCAGATGTACTTTCTTTCTTCAGGCACTCTCACTTTTATTATTGTTTGCAACAGAAAGGCTGTACCAGGAAACCTGGGATACAACAAATGCCGTGTGAACCAAAGACATCGACCTTACGGCTGTTTGTCCCTGGCGTGTTGTCACAATACCCTATTTTGTCCTTGATAGATTGAGAGAGGTGGGAAAAGCAGTAACATGGAAGCAGCATGGAAAATTGTTTTACCCCTTTGCCTTAGAAGATGGCCTCGGTGAAAGCACTGGTGAAGTGCTGTGAAAGAACGGGCATTGTGGTGGCAAGGCCTCCACTTTGTGTTATAGGGCTGCAGCTTTTGTGAGTACAAATGCTAACTTTGGCTCTTCTCAAGGGACATGAATAGCCTTGTATGGGACTTGGTAAATGAGCCATAGCGAACAGGGAAGGAATCAAATCAAGTGAAATAATCTTGGTGACTGCTGTGAACTCCTGATAGGGATATAAACAAGAAACAGTTTGTATGGGCTGTCATGTGGAGGTGTAAATGTCTCATCTCCACATGTTAGCAATGGCTGGGGCTTTTAATGTTTAGGAAGAAACAATTCCTAATGTTTTGCATGATCAGGAAACAGAGCTCTTTCTATTTCTTCCTCTTACTTTTGTTTTTCTTGGTATTTTGGTATTTATTGGTTGGTGGTTTTTCATATTTTGCTTTGGCGGGGGGGATTGTTTAGTTTTTTGTTTGTTTTTGTTTTTTTAACAGGGAAATGTTTAGAAATTCACATAGAAGCATATTAAACAGCATCCAAAATTTGTAATGTTATTATTTAATTCAGATAGAAATGAAGCGCTTGCTGAAAAGGCCTGGGGTATATTCATTGCCATAGTGATGCGAGGAGTACATGAGGAATATACTTAGGGCTTTCAAATAATTATCTGTATTTTTTCCAGCTTTCCAACTGTTCCTCATCTCCTCCCTCTACCTCCCCCAGTGATGCCACTGCAGTTGTAGTGGGTTCTTTGTTTATAATAAAAATAGTGAAAATAAACCCTTGATCCTTGCATTCCAAGAGTGTCAGTCTAACTTCCTGAGGTTATTTCTCAATCCTCACACATATTTTTCTAGGAGGTTTTTGAGCACTTCGGTTGACTCCGGAATCTGAGGAGAATGTGATAATACCATGTACATAAATACATGAAAACTTAATTTTGTTTAAAATGGGAAAAATATGAAACATTTTTTCTAAGGAAGTATATGGAATTGTGGTCATTGAGCATGTGTGTACGTGCGTTCATGTAGCAGGTACATTTGTACCTATAAGGTTCGTTCATTAAGAAAAACAGCTTTTGTTTTCCATGAGTTGTAGAATGTTAAATGAGGGATAAAGTGAGATAGCACGGGCAAACAGAAAGCATTTTTTCATACCCTGGTTGTTTAAATCTTTGTATTATCCTTTTGGCCTGTAGTAGTATTCTGTGGTTAGTGGTTTTTAAACGTGGTAACATTTTTTTACAATTTTTCCAGTGTTTGAAATGTTGATTTTGCATCCTGCAATCACCTGTCAAAAGCTAGTTTTCCACAGATCTCAGTGATTTGAATTGCTAGGTTAGCTGCAGTGGTGAAAAGTCACTGCACTTTGGTGCAGTGGTGAAAAGCCTGCACTTTAATTGATCTGGGAGGCAATCAGTAACCCACCACTATGCTTACTACCCACTTGCAATTCTTCGCTTCCATTGCTTCAGTTTTTATATATGTTGTATCCATTACTGCAATAAGTATTTCTATGACCAAGTGTTTCGGTTGGAAAGTCAAAAGGCTAATGCATGTCTGGAAGGAGACAGTGTGTGCCTTTCATAGTAGACTGTTAACTATGTAAGGCTTTTTTTTATTATTATTTTTATGACTAAATGAAAAAAACAGGGAAAAATAATTTCATAATTGTTTTTTTCCCAGCAAAAGACAAAAAAGATACATGGTTTAAAATCAACTTAAATAGTTGATTTAAGATGATAGCTTTGGTTTGGGGTGTTTCTCACATAAAAGGGTTCTTAGCTACATATTTTGATATAATATTTCATTTTGGAATTGTGGAAATGAAAGAATTTGGGGGTTTTTAATTGATAGTTTTCAAATCTGAGACCATTAGCTTGGTTCAGCTCACGTTTGTGAACTGTTACTCTTGACTTTAAAGGGTATTTTTGGCAAATATGATGTTCGCTCTTACAACGCACCCATCCCAATTGCTTCTAATTAGGCACCTAAGTGAAAAGCTGGAGAGGTGCCCTGAGGAAGCGATGCAGAGCAGGGTGCTGAGCTTCCCACCACTCCTTGCCCCGTCCCTCAGTTTTCAGGCTTTAACACGTCTGGCTTTGACAGCTAGAATTGCAATATAGATCATGTTATAGAGCAGTGGTTGTAAGTCACTAAATGCTGAATTCACAAGGAGTTTTCAAAAATGCTAGTCATCTCCCCCACTTCTTTTTTTTTTGCTCCATAACACAGTGGTAACAGCGGTAATTTCATCTGTGACCCTCACTATGAGAAAGATGTTGAGGTGCTGGAGTGTGTGCAGAGATGGGCAACAAAGCTGGTGCTGGGTCTAGAGAACAAGTTTTATGAGGAGAAGCTGATGGAACCAAGGTTGTTCAGCCTGGAGAAAAGGAGGCTAAGGGTAGACCTTATCACTTTCTATAACTACCTGAAAGGAGGTCATAGTGAAGTGCATGTTGGTCTCTTTTCCTAGGTAACAAGTGATAGGATGAGAGGAAATGGCCTCAAGTTGCGCATGGGGAGGTTTAGATTCGGTATTAGGGAAAGTTTCTTCACGGAAAGGGTTGTCAAGCATTGGAACAGGCTGTCCAGGGAAGTAGTTGAGGCACCATCCCTGGAAGTAGATGTGGTGCTGAGCGACATGGTTCAGCAGTAACTTGGAAGTGCTAGGGTAACAGTTGGACTCAATGATCTTAAAGATCTCTTCCAACCAAAACGATTTTATGATTCTGTGATTCACCTTCTGTTCTCAGGGCTGCGTGAGTGGTGCTGCTGGCATGCTGCCTGCCTGCCCCTGCCACCTGGGAGGGCTAGGGAGGTACAGATCTTGTCCCAAATGGCAGGCAAGAGTTGCTTGTCACAGTTGGACTACTGCTGATGGAGGGAGTGGAGTAGAAATGGCAGAGTCCTGAGTAGGTGGCCATGGTCTCTCAGTCCTGGCAGCGAGAATTGATAAAGAACAGAACAGGCTGTGCTTTTTGTGACATAGTGTGAGTTACTTCTTATGGCTCCTGTGAATGTTTGGGCATGTTTTCTCCTTGGGGAATTGATTCGATGGCTCTTAGTTTTGTTTTCATCTTAACCTTTTCATGCTCTTTCCTGCTGCAGAGGTGAATTTCTACTTATTTGCCTGGATTTGTTACTGCAGTAGTGTTTACAGAGCTCTTTTTCTGAATCCAAAGCCTGGTTTGCACTGGCACTTTTATTTCTAAGCCCAATATAGATCATGTTATAGAGCAGTGGTTGTAAGTCACTAAATGCTGAATTCACAAGGAGTTTTCAAAAATGCTAGTCATCTCCCCCACTTCTTTTTTTTTTGCTCCATAACACAGTGGTAACAGCGGTAATTTCATCTGTGACCCTCACTATGAGAAAGATGTTGAGGTGCTGGAGTGTGTGCAGAGATGGGCAACAAAGCTGGTGCTGGGTCTAGAGAACAAGTTTTATGAGGAGAAGCTGATGGAACCAAGGTTGTTCAGCCTGGAGAAAAGGAGGCTAAGGGTAGACCTTATCACTTTCTATAACTACCTGAAAGGAGGTCATAGTGAAGTGCATGTTGGTCTCTTTTCCTAGGTAACAAGTGATAGGATGAGAGGAAATGGCCTCAAGTTGCGCATGGGGAGGTTTAGATCCGGTATTAGGGAAAGTTTCTTCACGGAAAGGGTTGTCAAGCATTGGAACAGGCTGTCCAGGGAAGTAGTTGAGGCACCATCCCTGGAAGTAGATGTGGTGCTGAGCGACATGGTTCAGCAGTAACTTGGAAGTGCTAGGGTAACAGTTGGACTCAATGATCTTAAAGATCTCTTCCAACCAAAACGATTTTATGATTCTGTGATTCACCTTCTGTTCTCAGGGCTGCGTGAGTGGTGCTGCTGGCATGCTGCCTGCCTGCCCCTGCCACCTGGGAGGGCTAGGGAGGTACAGATCTTGTCCCAAATGGCAGGCAAGAGTTGCTTGTCACAGTTGGACTACTGCTGATGGAGGGAGTGGAGTAGAAATGGCAGAGTCCTGAGTAGGTGGCCATGGTCTCTCAGTCCTGGCAGCGAGAATTGATAAAGAACAGAACAGGCTGTGCTTTTTGTGACATAGTGTGAGTTACTTCTTATGGCTCCTGTGAATGTTTGGGCATGTTTTCTCCTTGGGGAATTGATTCGATGGCTCTTAGTTTTGTTTTCATCTTAACCTTTTCATGCTCTTTCCTGCTGCAGAGGTGAATTTCTACTTATTTGCCTGGATTTGTTACTGCAGTAGTGTTTACAGAGCTCTTTTTCTGAATCCAAAGCCTGGTTTGCACTGGCACTTTTATTTCTAAGCTATTCAGATGTAGGTATTTCTAACTAGACACCTTAATTCTTGAAGTTTTTATTATTCAGTGCAGGGTGGCCTTATGCTGTTCATACTGCACTCTTTAAATTTAGGAACAAATCCTCTCTTTTCCCACATAAGATTTATTTCTTTTCATTTCCACTGAAATAAAATTTTCCTTACTCTATATTACAGATTCTGCTTTTCCAGGGAGGAAGCTAGCACTATTTCTCTTACGTATTACATACAGCACTCTTATAAGGTAGACTTCTTCATTTGTGTCAGACTGTTCTGAATTTTACATGTAAGATATGTCAGCTGGGAAAGGTAAATGTTAATTATAGGAAAGAGAATAAAAAGCTGGAAGGCTTCAACTTTCTCTTTCATCTACAAGAAATGATTGAGGATCACTTCACCTTAAAGGTGAGAAATGTTATTTTAAAAATGTGAACTGGAGCCTTCATCTCACATGGATCATTTCCTACTGAGAGGAAGTGGCAGCAGCTACTTTATAATGAAGACAAGAGTTGGCTAAAGCCAATTATTCACTGTGTAATTTTGGAAGAAAAATACTGGTTTTTAATTAGTGGTTGCAATGTGCAGTGACATTGAAAGGGGATGCAGTCTTAATAGTGTCTGCAGAGGGATGTTGCTTGTATGATTGTTTTATTGTTCTAATGACATAAAAAGCAAAGAGGTACAGATAAATGCTGAAGTACTAACTATACTGATATCTGTAAGATGTCTTGTCTGCCTGAAAGATATTTATGGGCTCATTTTTGATACATAAGATTTTAGCACCAACTATTTATTGTAGGAATCTTCTTCTGTTGGGCTGCATTACTTGCCAATAGCCTGGTGTTAGAGAAAGTTGAATTCCTTGGAGTTAAGTTAGTTGATAAAACAGAGAATATCTATTGCCATTACTTTATGTATCACCATTAGTTGTTTTTTGATATCAACTGTTTTCATTGCATAGATTTAAAAGAAATAATTTGTAATCTCCTCTATTTTTCCTTGAGCATTTTTTTTTTTTCCCTTGGAATGGTTAGCCCAGCCCTTCCCAAGCCATAAATATTTCTGTAATGCCTGCAATACTGTAAGAATGACAGCTACAGAATATAGAAAGTTGGTGGTTGAGGTAGTAATCCAGTTTATCTTTTGCTGTGGGCTCATTAATACAGGTTGTTAACGTAAGTAGAAAGACTCAGTAATTTGATTGTTTAAGAAAATATGTTTAAGGACAGGCAACCCAAACAGTTGAGTTGGATATATTTTTAACAGCAGTACTTGAAGGAAGACCTAGGTTTATAAAGCTTGGTGAAGGAAGAAGAAACAGGTTATTTTAGTTTTCAAATTACATTATTGGGGGGGGGGAAGTATTATATGCCTTATAAAAATAACACAGATTTAAGAAAAATGTGTACTGAGATGAATGAAATCCATTGGGAATGAACAAACTTGGCCAAATGCATGTATTTGGCTATTCTGGGCTGCTTTGGAATATACGTTGTTTTTTATAAATGACGTGCCAAGAGAGATGAAATATAGTACATCACACAAAATACTCAATTATGACAGTAGAACACCGTGGGACTCTACTGCTGGCCTCTTCATTGTCTAATGAGTGAGATTATGCATAGTTGAAGTTGTGTAATCATACTAATTTGGCAGAAAAAACCCTTGTGTACTATAAAGCTTGTGTGACTTCTTTGTAAGAAATATATGCATATTCTTATGCATATAGAAAGCTCCACTGGGAGCACTAATGTAGGTAGCTAAATGTCAATGGTCTGATTTTTATTATTAAAATAATAAAAGTTAATCAGGAATGGACTGAAATTGAATTGAAGTTTATAGTGTTAAAAATGTGGAATCCAGGCCCTTCCCTGTGAACCAATACCTAGATGCTTTAATGTGTCTTTCCAGCTCTCTGGATATGCCTGTTGTTTCCAAAATATTAAAAATTATATTTCTTATGACAACTTTGATACACAAGCATTCAAACTTTAAGCTCTTTTTTCATATTCTGCTTTGGTTTTGATTCCTGCAACTTTCTTAGCAAACAAACATGAGGGCTGGAACATTCACTGATAAGGATAATTGAAAAAGACTACATAAATTTCAAGTTAGTGGGCAAATGAATCAGAATGGGAAATGTAATTTTAAATATTATCTTTCTTCAGAGAAAAAACAAAGTGAAGCATACAAATCCAGTGTTCAAAAGAGCTTGAGTTCTGAATATTTAATGTTCACTGAGATTTGATTGTAAATTGCCAGTAGACCACGTATCTTTTAGAAAAGCTATTTGGTGAATAAATTTAAATAATGAATACATTAGAGAAGATCATGATCCTTTAGATTACAGCTTCAAGTGATAAAAAGGATCAGCCATACTTTCTTAAAGAACTGCTTGGTTTGTTAGTCTTGTGGTGATTAGTTTCTGAAAATCTCGACATTGAAAAGCAAACATTATTTTTCATCATGTGGATGAATGATGTTCAACCTTGAAAAATTTTGTTCTGAAATCTTTGGGCTTTGTGCATTTGTTTTTACATTTGCTGATATCTCAGCATTATTTACAATGGTTGTCATCAGTCTTCAGAGTTGGAATTTACTTTCAAAAAGTGGTAACTGCTGGAGTTGGTAACTGACCCAAGTACTGATCTAAAATAGTTGGTTGTCACGCAGTATATTTCTGTTATTTGAATCTGACTTATCGATGGGTCTGCAATAAAAAATAGTCACTGTGTACATTCAGTCTTCTGCTTATGACCGTTGATATTTTACAAGGAATAATGAAAAATCTGTCATGTTCTCCATGTTTCTAGAACCCCAAAAATTTGCTGTTGGAAGAGGAAGAAGAAACAGGTTATTTTAGTTTTCAAATTACATTATTGGGGGGGGGGAAGTATTATATGCCTTATAAAAATAACACAGATTTAAGAAAAATGTGTACTGAGATGAATGAAATCCATTGGGAATGAACAAACTTGGCCAAATGCATGTATTTGGCTATTCTGGGCTGCTTTGGAATATACGTTGTTTTTTATAAATGACGTGCCAAGAGAGATGAAATATAGTACATCACACAAAATACTCAATTATGACAGTAGAACACCGTGGGACTCTACTGCTGGCCTCTTCATTGTCTAATGAGTGAGATTATGCATAGTTGAAGTTGTGTAATCATACTAATTTGGCAGAAAAAACCCTTGTGTACTATAAAGCTTGTGTGACTTCTTTGTAAGAAATATATGCATATTCTTATGCATATAGAAAGCTCCACTGGGAGCACTAATGTAGGTAGCTAAATGTCAATGGTCTGATTTTTATTATTAAAATAATAAAAGTTAATCAGGAATGGACTGAAATTGAATTGAAGTTTATAGTGTTAAAAATGTGGAATCCAGGCCCTTCCCTGTGAACCAATACCTAGATGCTTTAATGTGTCTTTCCAGCTCTCTGGATATGCCTGTTTTTTCCAAAATATTAAAAATTATATTTCTTATGACAACTTTGATACACAAGCATTCAAACTTTAAGCTCTTTTTTCATATTCTGCTTTGGTTTTGATTCCTGCAACTTTCTTAGCAAACAAACATGAGGGCTGGAACATTCACTGATAAGGATAATTGAAAAAGACTACATAAATTTCAAGTTAGTGGGCAAATGAATCAGAATGGGAAATGTAATTTTAAATATTATCTTTCTTCAGAGAAAAAACAAAGTGAAGCATACAAATCCAGTGTTCAAAAGAGCTTGAGTTCTGAATATTTAATGTTCACTGAGATTTGATTGTAAATTGCCAGTAGACCACGTATCTTTTAGAAAAGCTATTTGGTGAATAAATTTAAATAATGAATACATTAGAGAAGATCATGATCCTTTAGATTACAGCTTCAAGTGATAAAAAGGATCAGCCATACTTTCTTAAAGAACTGCTTGGTTTGTTAGTCTTGTGGTGATTAGTTTCTGAAAATCTCGACATTGAAAAGCAAACATTATCTTTCATCATGTGGATGAATGATGTTCAACCTTGAAAAATTTTGTTCTGAAATCTTTGGGCTTTGTGCATTTGTTTTTACATTTGCTGATATCTCAGCATTATTTACAATGGTTGTCATCAGTCTTCAGAGTTGGAATTTACTTTCAAAAAGTGGTAACTGCTGGAGTTGGTAACTGACCCAAGTACTGATCTAAAATAGTTGGTTGTCACGCAGTATATTTCTGTTATTTGAATCTGACTTATCGATGGGTCTGCAATAAAAAATAGTCACTGTGTACATTCAGTCTTCTGCTTATGACCGTTGATATTTTACAAGGAATAATGAAAAATCTGTCATGTTCTCCATGTTTCTAGAACCCCAAAAATTTGCTGTTGGAAGTTAATCTTCCTAGATACCAACAATCACATTGCTTTTAAATTTCTATGAGCAGTGTGCATGTCAGATGTTTTCTGCTCCTACAATGATGCAAAGTAGCCATATGCCTAGTTAACCATCTAATTAAGCTCTGCATCACTGAAGGAATAGAAAAGGCCTAGAGTGTTTATTGTTCACATATCCAGCATTAATTCACCAGATACACTTGTCAGCCTAGGAATTAGAGAGAGAAGCCAAAATGAGAGGCCAATTGTTCAATACTTCGAAGCAAACTTGTTAAAAATCTCTGATTTCCCTGTATTTGTTTTTATGAAACATCACGGAAAAAGAATTCCCAGGGTTCTGGCTTGTGTGATGGAAGCTATGTTTACAGCATGCCCTCAAAACCTGATTTTTCCAGATTTCACTGCAATTTTGTTGGCAGGTAATAAGATGAATGTGAGTAGTGAGCTGGGTATTTTGCTTGTTGTTAGAAATCTTTCCTGTGTGGAAATCCTTCCATTATACCAGCTGGTTTTGTTACTATTGTACCACTATATTCTTCAGTCCTAATGGAACAGCCTGAATTATCATCAGAATGTATAAAACATGTCTGATCAACAGTGAAAAATAGTTCCTTTTTTCAAAGTTACATGACAAAGAGCTTTTGCTTGCTTGGCAGGCAAAAGGGGGACAAATTGCACTACAAATGGAAGTAATCAGATCAATTGGAAGATGGTATTTTCTCCTTTTATGTGTCCCTAGAAGGTAAATAAATGAATATATGAAAATAATTTGTTTTTTCTTTGTTAGCCACTTTCCCTCTTTTTTCCAGTCCTTGAGTTTGGCCATCAAAATCCAAACTCATTCCACAATCACCTCTGATGCAAAATGAATGTATTTTCTATTTTTTAATTACAAGTTTAATGAAGAGAGATAATAGCTTCTTCCTCCATAACTCTAGATAAATGCAAAGATTTTTCTTCTCATTAGATTTTGGGATCAGATGTGACTTGGAGGTTTCTTGCTCTCTACTTCCACCCACATATCAATGTTGGCAAGGAGTATTAATGAATTTTGTGATCTCTGTTTCCACATGCTTTTGTCTTTACTTTTAGTTTCTCCCCAACTAGTCCTGTGGAATTAAAGAGGACTAGCTTTGTACAGGACTAGCTTTGCCCCCATAATACTTGTTTGCTTAACCATGTCTATCTACCTTCAATCTGAAATCCTAAGTAGTAAAATGAAAGCATTTGTGTTAGGATATTTAAAAGAAGAGTTGAATAATGAAAATGGTCAGGGAGACTATGAGGAGAAGTGTGATGCGAAATTTTGGTTACAGATCTTTCTGTGAACATTGTCCCAACAGTATATCAGGGGTAAGTGTGTTGCAAGGAATCATCTCCATTAGCAAAGAGAGTGGATTTCTTGAAAAGCTTATTTTTGTCTCTAACTTCTACACTGTGTGCTGCCAAAGAGATAGATTCAAAATCAGATCTTTAAAAGTGATTTTCACTTTCAGACTACCGTTTAAGATATTGCAAAACCCAGAGTATGATATGCAGAGTGGAATTTCACCTTGCGCTAACATCCTGAATCTGTTTAGTCAAAGACTTTGGACAGCGAGTGCAGTGACCAACATTTGTTTTGGCAGCTAAAACTACTTGCTACATCTGTCATTCATCTCTTGGAAACCCATGAACTACAAAACGGAGACAATGCATAAAAGAAATGATGTATAAAAAAACCTATTGTCCATGCAGCATTTGCAGTAGCAAGCTAGCAACATTTTTCTTGGCTTTCTGTCTGGTTCTAAGGTTGATGAAGTAAACAAAGCTACTGCTCTTCTTCGGGCTACAAAGCCTATAGTTAAGAAAGCATAAACAGTCACCTATGACTGAATAGGTGCCTTCACCTTATCTTGGAAATTAATTCCTGAAGCATCTAAAATTAATACATTCTTGGCCTTCACTTAGGGACATGTGCTCCCAAGACAGTGATTATTACAGTAATTGGTGGAATAAAAGCAGAATTGCCCAGATAATAACATAACATATATTTACCTTGTTAAATGCAGTAAGGATGTCTTCAGACCTACTTTGGCAAGGTAGGTGTTTGGCTTGAATGTGTCTCCGGTGCATACATGCTGGGAGTGGGTGAGAGCATTAAAAAAGTTGGTTTCTAAGTTTGTAACCAGCGTTTAAGTTCACATGGACTGTGAAGGTTAAATTCAAAGAATTTTACAGGTGTCGATCTTACAGAAACACAAATAAATCTCTTACATTAATTCCTGTATGTGCAAAACCTGAAACCTATTGAAATGAGTATCGGAAGTTCATGGGATCAGACACTCTTTGATTAAGCTGATGTCAAGATATATTTAAATGAATGTCTGCTTCTGTATGTGACTTGCTCTTTCTATAGGTCTCTAACTTGTATGGCTTCCATTTTTGATTGTAAATCTGTTGTCTGTTTCACATTGGAGCTCAAATGGCAGAATGAGTTATCAGGCTCAAATAGATCCAGGTCTCTGTCATCCCATGGCTGTAGAGCAGTCTCTTTGTTTCATTCCTCACTGTAACAGCTGCTGCAGCCTGAAGGGCATATGAGTAACTTCCTTTATTTCAGAGCACTTCAAAGTACAGTGGCTGAATGGAAGATTAACTATGAAAACATGAAACATCTTTGTTGGGACACATTGTGTTAGAGTGTGTACACATGGTATGGAGTGTGCTACTTCTCAATACTTTCAACAGATGAGCAGCTTGATTATAGAAGAATTTAAACAAAAATAATTGTACAATTTGTACAATTGTTCTACTGCTAATTTTTTCCTTAAATTTTGGAAGCACATTGAGGATGATACTGAACAATTCTGCCTTTAATTCTTGCTTGGTGCAAGACAGGTATTGCAAAGATTTTCCTCTTGCAGAGTGCCCGAGCACAGCTTTGGTCTGGGTCCCATTTGTCCTTTGGAACATGCCATACATTGATTTTTCCCTCCTACAAAAATGTACTTGCATATCCCTTTGGGGTGCAGTATCTTCTTTAAGAAAAAAGAGTTAGTGTGAAGATTAGCAGTTCAACTCAGTCTGACATCCTCTGACACTTCTGTGTTGTTTGTCTGTTCTATGCCTGCGTGTCTGCTGTATGCCCCAGGTTTGTTGTCCATGTAATACTTGATTGACTAGCCCAGCTACGGCGCCACCACACCCTACCCAAACCCTTTATGTGGAAAAGATAATAAGATTCTTCTTGCTAGTACGAAACCCTGCTGCTTCCTATATTCCCAGTGTGCCTCTAATTCTGTCTGTAGACTGGATTTTCAATACGGGTATATGAGAAATAGGAAAAGATGTTAAAAAAACTAGCTGTTGCTTATGGCAGAATATACATTAAGCTTCTGTACTAGACCTAGAAATGGCTTTGCAA
Source organism: Calidris pugnax (assembly GCF_001431845.1). Lineage (NCBI taxonomy): Eukaryota > Metazoa > Chordata > Aves > Charadriiformes > Scolopacidae > Calidris > Calidris pugnax. The sequence goes on from NW_015090920.1 coordinate 11,985,423, forward strand.
GTGCAAGACTTTTGGAAGGAGACTAGTATCTGCATGTTTTCCTGTAGCTTTTCTTTTTTTTATCTTCTGTTGCTGCCACCCACACTAATGGATTTGTGTACAGGAGGGACAGAATTTTTAAAAGGCTTGGTTCAGCAATTTTGTGAGGTCTACAGTCCATTAAACTGAGGGACCAGTTGAATCAAACAAGCTGCACAGCCCCCAGTTTCAGTGTTGAAAGCACTGGCCCCCAGGAATGAAGTGTTATAAAGGACGGCAGACCTAACCTTTTCTTTTTCTACCTTGGACTGAGTTCTATTTAGCAGTGACATGAAATTTCTATCAGGTTCCCTCCATACGGCCCTTTCAAGGCTCAAATAAAGGAATGAATGCCAGAACAGAGCCTTTACCCGTCCAGTTTTCAGCTCTGTTAGCTTTCAATACCAGAAATGTATTTAAAAGTGGGTAAGGTTTGTTAACTCAAATATACCACTGTCACTCATCCTGCTCCAAAAGAATAAAACTATATATGTGTTGGGATTTGCAATTCAAATGAAACCATTTTACTTCTTGAAAATGGGCTACTGTGGAGGGAAAAAAAAGGCTGTATAAAGGATCACATTAACCTACAACAATAATATTATAACAGCAATGTTCATGATACTATAGTTAGGGCTGTGCCAACTGGTTAATTTATAAGCCTTCTCCTTCCCTTTCTGAAATACCCAGCTGCTTTCCCCCCAGCTTTACAATTTTCTGATTAAAAGTCTCAAATAAAAAGCTCTGCTTGTTAGAAAATAAAATTTGTAGACTCAGCTATCATCAGGTTTGTTTCAAAATGGGTGTGAGGTTTTGGGTTTTGTTTTCTGTCTCTTTTTTTTTATTATTTTTTTTTTAAATACAAGAATATTGCCCCATTTATTTTGTTTTCAGTACGTTGCGTATGCATGATCACAGTGCCATACTTTTGAATTACTGAATTTTCTAAGGAACTTTTCTATTTAGCTTATTGCCTTATTGTAGAGACTGGAAAGGGGCAACTGGGATGTATTTCAAGTTTGTAAACACAAGAGTTACAGAAAACAGTAGATTTCATCAGTCTTGCAGAAATTGTCACCACTGACTGAAGCGTTCACTGATAAAGTGTCTGCTTTTTGTGGGAGAGTATTTGTAGGAGTACTTCTCTGTCTGCTGTTATCAATCAATGGTAATTAAATAAGAGGACATTTAGAAAGGTGTTGTCTTGTAGGCTAATAGTCAGTGGAACTGCATATAACTGAGAGTTAAAAATCATGCTAATAAAAGTGCAGTGTGATGGGACGGGTAAGAATGAAGCCAGAGCTATTGATCTTAACATTAATAGTTAATGCTATCAGTGACATTAATCCTAAAACTTTTAATAACACTGCTGTGTGTATGACAGTTGGAGCTCAGTGTGTGTGAGGAGAAGAGAATAGACCTCATAGCAGGAGTGACTGAGTGGACCCAAATTTTAAAGCTTGACATTCACTTGAAGGGAAGGGAATCTGTGACAGTGTCCTTATAGAAAGAATGCTGCAGAGTACAAAACTGTGTGTGATCAAGATGGGGGAAGTACTTCCAGATCCAACTGGTATCAGGCTAGATAGACTTCCAGAAAACCAATAGGCTCCTGAATTCGTCTGTATAAAATATGAGGTATGTTTGGAATAAGAACTTGAAGCCTAAAGAAAAGGTCAGCTTTAAAAAATGGTTACTGTTGAGCAAAGCTGGAAGGTTTTGAAATACTCTGCATTCTTTGCATTTCTGAATGTGTGATTTAGTGCTGGAGAAGGTGATTACCTGACCACAAGAATATTGCCCCATTTATTTTGTTTTCAGTACGTTGCGTATGCATGATCACAGTGCCATACTTTTGAATTACTGAATTTTCTAAGGAACTTTTCTATTTAGCTTATTGCCTTATTGTAGAGACTGGAAAGGGGCAACTGGGATGTATTTCAAGTTTGTAAACACAAGAGTTACAGAAAACAGTAGATTTCATCAGTCTTGCAGAAATTGTCACCACTGACTGAAGCGTTCACTGATAAAGTGTCTGCTTTTTGTGGGAGAGTATTTGTAGGAGTACTTCTCTGTCTGCTGTTATCAATCAATGGTAATTAAATAAGAGGACATTTAGAAAGGTGTTGTCTTGTAGGCTAATAGTCAGTGGAACTGCATATAACTGAGAGTTAAAAATCATGCTAATAAAAGTGCAGTGTGATGGGACGGGTAAGAATGAAGCCAGAGCTATTGATCTTAACATTAATAGTTAATGCTATCAGTGACATTAATCCTAAAACTTTTAATAACACTGCTGTGTGTATGACAGTTGGAGCTCAGTGTGTGTGAGGAGAAGAGAATAGACCTCATAGCAGGAGTGACTGAGTGGACCCAAATTTTAAAGCTTGACATTCACTTGAAGGGAAGGGAATCTGTGACAGTGTCCTTATAGAAAGAATGCTGCAGAGTACAAAACTGTGTGTGATCAAGATGGGGGAAGTACTTCCAGATCCAACTGGTATCAGGCTAGATAGACTTCCAGAAAACCAATAGGCTCCTGAATTCGTCTGTATAAAATATGAGGTATGTTTGGAATAAGAACTTGAAGCCTAAAGAAAAGGTCAGCTTTAAAAAATGGTTACTGTTGAGCAAAGCTGGAAGGTTTTGAAATACTCTGCATTCTTTGCATTTCTGAATGTGTGATTTAGTGCTGGAGAAGGTGATTACCTGACCCTGTATTCTACTTGTGAAGGTTTTTCTTGTAAAAATCCAGAAGGAGTTAGAATAGAATTCATCATGGTAGCTAGAGTGGTTATTCTGTCACTCGTGGAAATGACCCAAAATATGATTTATTTTTGCTGAAGTGCTCACAAAGGGGTGTTCCTGTATTGAAGTTTGCCCAAAGCTCATATTGGCTTTTGTGGGAGTTTTTGTGTGTGCACTTGTATGTGTGTAGTACAGGGTAGCACAGGGAAACACAAAGTCAGGTCAACACTTGTAGGTACTGTTCTAGCAGACCATTACTCCAGTTTCATCCTTAAGAGAACCTTTGCCAAAATATTTCAGGGTGTATGTCATGAACTGCTCCCCAACAAGTATTTAATGGTGGGGTTTTTTTCTATATTGTGTATGAGCATATGACTAAGAAAACTTAAATACTCATATATGTACTTAGATATTTATATTCAGCATATGTTTAAGAAATTGTGTAGATACAAGTACACCTATTGTGTAAACACATTAATACACCTATACATCTGTGTATTGTTATTTATCTAAATAGGTGGGTGCACGTGTGTTTCTGTATCTATGTTTTGCCAGCTCTGTGCAGTACGTGAAATGTGGGGAAAAAAAGGTTCCAGTCCAGGACTAAGGATCTCTGACTAACTCCTGTCCTCCAGTTCAAAACTGAAGTCACTGAGCACTGATTGAACTTTAACTTCTGTATGCAACAGACATTGTTGTTTATGGAGCTCTATTAATGTTGTCTTACAGTTTTTTGAATCCCAATTTTTCACAGAAAGATTGAAAAAAATGGATTTAGCAGCCCCTGTATTATGGAAATACATTAGATCATTGTCTAAGAGTGATACTTTGAATGCACGTTTTCCTGTGAGCGTGTCAGCTCAGGATCTGTGAACACTGAGTTCCTGGAACTGTCTGTCTGCACGGTAATGCAGGCTCAGAGCAGCTTGCTTGGGAAGAGCCAAAGAGCTCCAGTGGTGGACGGAGCTGTGCTCTCCCTATGACTTATCCATCCACACTGTGTGAACAAGCCGGGCCAATATTAACACATGATGTTGTCTCGGTTTCTCTGGCTACTTCTCTGTAGTAAATATAAAGCCTCAGGGATTGTTTTCTGGTCCTGAAGCCAACTGGCCCAGCCTGGCTCGCATAAGTACAGCTGAAGTCACCCTCACAGAAGAGTAACCACATCCAAAGTACCACTGGGAAAGTGCTCTCTGTCAGGCTTACGCCTGAGTGTTGTCTCGCAGAGTGCCTGGGTGCTCAGACCAAAGTTGTGTCACGTAGCACTGCTGCAGTGTTAGCAGCCTGGACGATGTATCAGGACTTGGGCTCATTCCCTGGCCCTGTTCAGTTTGCTAACACAGACGTCGTCTCTGTCTCTGCAGAGACCTGGCTGTTGAGTCGACAGTTTTTTAAGTGTGTGCTCAAGAGGGTTACAGTGTAAATGCTGGGTGAATCTAGTCTTTAGAAATGTCTAGATGTTTCCTAAATTCATATTTCTCTTTTCCTCCACCCCAGCCTAACCTCCTCATTAAATATTAAGCCTGATTCTCTAGAAATTAAAATCTCTGTCCATATGTAGATTACTTTCAATAACTTTTGAATCTGCTGGTTATTCAGCTAAATTTGACAAGAGTTTAGTGGTTTAGAGGTCTTAAATTGCTGGTGTATGATGAAAAACAGTAGCTGGTAAAGATGAGTGCTCCAAATGAGTGCTTTGACCAAGAAAAGGCGGGAAAGCCTGCTTTTCTGTTGGTGAAAGTGGTCGTAACACAAGTATTTCTTGCTGCCTGTCACATCAGCACAGCTACGATGATGAGCAACTGCTGCTTGCCTATCTGATAAGACAGCTGGGAGTACTGACAGGAAGAGGGGAGAAGCTGTAGGTAACAGGAGGCAGGAGAAAGACAAGAAGATGCAATTCCAGATGAAACTAGGCTTCTAGAGCCTGGCTGCTCGAAAATCTGTATGTTTGTGCAGATTTTTCTTTTGTGCAAAAGGCTTTTTCTCAGGCAGCAGAGATCTGCTGTGGTGGTGAGGATTGTAACCTTTGAGTGTCTGGCTGCAAAGGGGAATCCAGAATCCAAATGCTGAGTGCCTGGGTGTCCTAGGGGGTGCGTGCAGTGAAGGAGGTGTCTTGGAAGGGGAACATGTTGAGCGAGGAGGTGCTTCAAGATAGTTAATGGAAAAGTGCTGAAGGCAAAAGCATAGAAGATTGTGTCCAGTTCTAATCCTTCTCTGATATTTAGGCACCTCACTCAGGAGGAAGCCTGGTGACTTCAGTGGCTGCACATCCAGTGTTTCTGAAAACACCTTTCCTCTCAAAGACCTGAACAGAGGTCGTTCTTTCACTTTAAAGGAAAAGTGGTGGAAGGAATTAGGTAGTGTTTATATATTTTACTTGATGATGTGAAATACAGGCAAAGTCTTGGAATTAGAACCTGGGCTGTCCCTTCCTTAGTAAGTGACATAACTATTAGACTTTAGAAACAGGGTCTCTTGTATGCTTTTTTTCTGGACCACTGAGTCTTATATTTTACAGGAAAGCATGGCAGTGATTCAACAAAAAGGCTGAAGGATGCCCTTTCTGGAGTCTGGTGGTTAGATTACTCACCTGGGTGGTGGCAGATGTAAAAGAGAACGATTCGGATCTCCCACGTTGTAAGTGCTCTGACAATTAACTACTTGTTCATAAAAGCACAATTTACATTCTAAAGCAAAGCACTTGTTACAGCTATACTTTGCAAGAAGCTTTAACCTTTTGAGTAACTACATGAATCTATATATTTCCAAATTAAGTACATCTATTAGATCAACTCTTTGAGGAGTGACAGTTTCATTTCTGTTTTCTAAATCCTGATTGATTTCATGGAAGCTAGGTTTTGACCTGTTTGACCTTGTTAAGACCATGGCTGTTGTCAGACACTGACAGCTTGTATCTGTGTAAAAGGCTGTTTCTGCCACTCAGACAGTGTGGTTTAAAGCAGTCTGTGGTACCCTGCACTAAAATGGGCTAAGAGCGCTCCTGCAAGTCAGCTACTGCATCTCAGAAAAAAGAGCAGCCTGATGGATAGTAGCAAACATTTGTTAGAAACTGTCTTTAACTGCTCTAGCCCCATGCAAAATGAACCTTTGTCAAGTGAAAAAGAACATGTGCAGAGAGTATCCTTTCTGCTCATTCCATGTACAAGCATAGGGGATGAAGGCACTGTACCTTGCAGAGAAATGGTGAAGATCTTCAATTTATGTCAGTGCAATTAAACTGGCAGAGAGCATCAGCCAAAGTTTCTCCTTGTTGCTGTGTCCCCTGTGCCCCTGAGCACGTTACCACAGGATTAGCTCAGTCAGGAAGATGGGGTCTCACAACTCCCCTTCCTGTGCTCAGATGTGGTGTGTTCCAATTGCTCATGAGGTTTTGGTGTAGTTACCAAGTTATTTGCAAAGCAAAAGAAATTGCACCTGAAAATGTTAATGTACAGTCTGATTGCCAAATGTGTACATTTTTAACAGATGATAGATTGGCTTGCTCTGCCTACAGGAGACAATGGCTCTACTTGCCTCCATATGGGATTTGAACTGTGCTTCCCACAGCAGATTCCTCTTGCTCAGCACATCCCATCTAAAGGCTCATAAGAATGAGATGTGGATGATTTAATGGAGCTTCATGGTTGTTGAATACCTAATTTAAGTGATTAGGGATTATGATCCTTAAGTATTGAGCAACTAGTCCTGCCCAGAGCCCAATCACTATGGGGTTTTTAATCAGTTTTCAATTTTCAGACCTTTAAGTTTTTCTTAGTGGAGTTATGGATCCTGTGGAGCAAGTTCAAGCCTACTGGCAATAGCAGTTTTGTAACTGAGTATTTTAGATTCAAGGAAACAACAAACCTTAGGTTTAAATTCATAGATTTATTTATTTGAAGAAGTGAGACAAGTCAACCCAGTCCTAATAGATCCGAGTTGCACTCCTTTACCATGCTTTGACTAGCTTTGCTGTTCCTTAGGCAGTCTTGGCACATGAGGTTCGGAGGTACCATACATACCAGATCTGGATTGTGCCTGCAATATACAAATAAAGCCTTCAGCTCAGTTGCTGTTACTTTTATCATAGTCCCCATGCAACTGGATGAATTTTATATAAAAACACTTATTCGGTAAAGTGATTAGTTTACAAATACAAAAATTATTTGCTTTTCTGAGTTATGGACTGTTATAAGAAGCACTGTCAAAAGTATGTCCAAAGCCCCCTCTGTATCACAGAAAACAATTCAGTTGAGCCTTTAGCCCGGTAGCTGTTTTCTGGGACGCATTTTTTAAAATATAAATATTAAATCAAGGTTACCATCATTTGGCAAATGGCATTGTAATTTTTAATGGTTTTGTGGAACAGGTTTCTAAGACTACAAATTCACAACTGGCAAAATAACAAGCTCTATACCTGGTAGCCTGTTTCAGGTGATGCAATGTTTGTGTAAGTAAATATGGCACTTTTCTGAATATGCTGACTTTGGACCTGAATGCAGCAATGTTAGATTCTAGCACGATAGTAAAAGAGGTTACCAGTGATCACGGGTATGTGATTGTCTTGCTGCTAGCTTACATCCTATCAGTTTTTGTAAACCTGATAAAAAATCCTTTATTCTGCTGTAAGTCAGAAATATTTCATTTGAAGCCAGCAGAGTTAGATGGGTTTCAGGAAAATAAACTAGGAATTTGGGCAATCTTAATCCACAAGCTTAGAAATTGATGATGTGGAGACTGAATTCTCCTCTAGCTCTTGGGGATAGTTGCAGGTCAATGTTTTAAGTGATACATGGACAACACAATCATACTCCTCATAGCACATTTGTTCATGTCACCTTAATTTCTGTCCTTGTGACTTTGACACCTTTCCTTTACAGAAATAAGTAGTCAAGTCCATTAACATAACACATTTTAACTTTGAACTTATGTGTTTATTTAGTGAGAACCTAACTAACACATGCTCTTCCATGGCCTTTTGGATAAATAAAAGTAGGAGAAAAAGACTGGTTTTGGATATGTTAGAAACAAGAAAATAAGGTAAATTAATGTCTCTGCACAATTTCACGAGTCTTTTGTCTGAAATAATGTACAGATTATTATAAATATAACAAAAAGTCAGACTTATGCCAATGATGCTTAACAGCTGTTGAGAAAACCTGACAAACAAAGGCTTTGCGTTTGCTGCATTTACACATGGCCAACTATGTGGTAGAGTTGCCTCCCTGAGGCTTCTCTGATATAGAGTTGTTTATATCCATATATTATGTTGTAATAGCCAAATTTTGTTATTCATTTATCAATACTTTTTCCTTTATTTCTAATTTTTTAAGAAATGGAAGGGTCAAACTGTTGCAATATTGTCGTTAAGTTTAAGCAAAAACGCTCATCAAAATACTTTCTCTCTTGAAATAAGATGTGGAAGGGTTTTGTTCAAGTATGCATTTAAATTCGGGAAAGAATATGAGCTTGTAAACAGGAAATTCTCTTTTGTAAACTGCAGTGCCAAACACATCTCAATACATACAGAAACGATCATAAACTGCTTTTGTGTGTACAGAACTATTATAGCTTCAATAGAGAGATTACATTTTGGAAGAGCTGTCTGAAAGTTATTGTGGAGAGCATCAGACATCCTACCTCATGAGTATTTTATTTTGTTAGGAATCTTTGGTAGGTGTCAGTACATTTTCCTGATGCTCATGTTCAAGTGCATTCTTGAAACAGACTTTTTTGTATGGTGATCATCAATTTTGCTCTATATGCAGCAGAGGGAACTACTGTCACTATGAAAAAATTGACAGAAAGTAAATGTATGTAATATTGTAATAAACCCACAGAAAGTAGTAAACAGAGGGTTCAAAACTAGTGTAGGTACATGAGGTGATTGAACTGAAGATTATAATTTCTGAGTCAAGATGAGGCTTTTTTAATGATACTTGAGGTAATGCTTTTGAAACAATGTCTGAAATTGAATCTTGTTCAGGTAATTCATATGCTATCTGAAGAATAAAAGGTCTTGGAGGCAGTTTTCACCTTTCACTTTCTTTAACTAGCATTAACATACTCAGCTGGGAGGTTTTCTTGTGACATTGTTTATTCTTTCGTGACCTAAAACCTATGCCAAAGTAAGATTTTTATGCCAGATAGTGTTAATACTTGTCCTGCTGAATAGCTCTTTCTTTCACATAAGGTAATTTCCATGTGTGCTGCCCAGCAGGGTATTTCAGATGAAGAATTGATATGATATTGGGTATTTAATTTGAAGGTTCATATAACAGGTTTGCTCTCCATGCAGTTTTGTTATTATCTGCAAGGAAAGTTTTGACATATGTAATTGTCCACCCACCACTGAAATATTCAGTCACGCTTTATAATTATATGGAGAAACCTTATGGGCTCAGCTGCAAAACTAACTGTCCAAAGCAAATAATGGAGACTTGGCTGCAGACTACTTTCCCCTCCTCAAATAAGACATTAGCAGAGAGAAAAGAATAAGACTCCTGTACGGGAAAGTGCTGTGGCATTTAATAGAAAATGATAACCTTTCTACACAAAATTATGAACCAACCTATAAAAATGAACAAGACAAGATATGCTGCTCCTCCAATTCTGTATGACAACTACAAAGTTATATAGAACAGATTCTCAGTTTTTAATTCTACAAATTTTTACAGTAATTATTTTAGAATTCTAATAAATTATCTATTCTGAAGGATTAGTTCATATTGAATTTTAAATGACTTCTATTTTATTCTCTCTTATGAAACTCTAAAAGATTTTCCCATATGAATGTAAAGGTCATGGTTGGAAGGCTTGCTTTGCTTGAAAATCAAAGGAGAATATTTATTTCAGCGAGAGGCACTTATTTCAGTGATCTCGCCATCTTCTGTATATGAATTTAGTTTTGCAGTCCAAGATAGCGGCTGTTCTGTGGGGACCTCAGGGACAGACTCAGTGAGAGGGGAGAGGGGCCTAAGTTCTTCTTTTGAACTGTGGGGCTACACTGCTTTCGGTTGTGTCAGCATAGCTGCTACAAGGAAATTCAGAAATCAGTGAGAGTAGGTTTTGGACAACTACCTTTACATTGTAACTTTGCGGATTCCTGTAACATACAATGGGATAGGCAGGAGATTTTAGGGCAGCTATATGATATTAGGACTGTAAAGGTTTTGGTAACTTGCTTAATAGTGTGAGATCTGAACATAGATATGTTTGTTGCTAAATCCAGCACTTGGTGGTAAAAGGTACAGGAGAATAGAAAGCCTGTTTTCTCTTAGAAATCATTATTTTTTTTTCTGCCTTTTTGTTTTTTTGTCGTCAAAATGTACTTTTAATTAAAATTTCCTGGTAACTCTCACTGCTGCTGTTCATTGCAGTTTACTGTTATATTTGATCTAATGATGCATGGCCTTCTTGTACCCACAGGTGGCTTGCAGCATGCTGAACAGCATTCTGATTTGTATACATCGGGCTGGTACTTTGCGATGTCTGTGCAACAGGCACCTGTGTACACAGATGCCACTGAAGCAGTGATTACTGAAGTCATTGGTCTACATTCCTGAGCTGAGCACCATTGTTATGCACAACAACAATTTCCTGTTCTTCATTTTATGTAAGTTTGTGAACTAATAGCTTGTGACGATGATTTTCCTTCCTGGTTTTGCAAGTCTGGCGTTTCTTGATTATAAGAATCTAGTTTTACTCTACACACAGTAGCTGTACTTCATGAAAAATTTGCTTTGGTTATTCCAATGTGTGTAATTACATATGGTAGTTGTAGCTTTGTTATAGAAATTTATCCAAGGGAGTATGTGTAAATCCATGTGAGTCGAGCGTGCTTTCATCTGAATGGAACCTCAGCTGAACAAAGACAAAGTTTCCAAATTTGTAAACTAAATAAGCATCTCTCTGGATCCCAGTTTCCCACAGTTTTTATTTTGTATATATAGCAGTATATCTCAGACAGCTTGTCATGTGGACAGAGGTTTCATGTGATGGGTTAGTGTTCTAACCCATTTTAGTAAACGGGTTATGTGTTTTGTTTTGTTTTTGTTGTTTTGGTTTGGGCTGGTTTTTTTGTTTTGTTTTGTTTTTTAACTGAGATTGAGACATTGCAAATTGTACTTTTGGAATAGAACAGCAGCAACAATATTAATATGAATACTCCATTAGAAAAGGCAGGCTTTTGCTTTGGTTTACTGATTGTTGCCAAAGACATACAGCTGGCTCTCTGCATCTTTCTAGAGAAGCTTAGCAATAGCTAGGCATCATTTCTGACAGACCATTGAGGTTTGGGACTCCTTGGAAACTCACAGGGATTGGTTTGATGGAGAGATTTTCCATCAGACTCCCGGGAGCATCTGTGCTTTCAAAGAGAAGGATTTCACTGCTCAGCCTGACAGGCAGGACGTGTGCTGTGCTTCCCTCTTCAGAGGAAGAAGAGCTAAAGCACAACTTGCCTACTGCTCTTAGTGAGAGATGCCAGAACCCATCTCCTCCTTGTACTTCCTAGGCAGCTTTTCTGTTGGATTCAATGGCTTTTTGCATCTCTGTAATACATCACCGTACAGGAGTTAATGTGAGTTTCAATTAGAGGAAGCTTGTTAGTTGTAACCCCTCTTAACATGCTCTGTCATTCTGCTAAAATCCACAGCTGACCTGTCTTAAGCTCCAGTAAGTCATTGCCTCCAAACCTATAAGCACGTGCATGAAAACTTATTTTTTTGAATTTTGCAAATAAATCCAAAGCCAAAATACACAGAGCAAACAAGGCCAGTTTGACTGGACCAAAAGCAGTTCAGTTCTGCTCTTCTCCATTCACTCTTGTCGAGGCAGGGTATGGGAAAGGGGGCTTGGGATTCTGAAAGACTTCTTTCACAAGTTTTCTTAGTCAAAAGTGGTCACAAAGAGTTTCTGTTGCAATCGGAGGCAAGGATTTAGATCAGGGTAAGTCCATACAGGATAAATCCCTCTATCCTCCTAAAATAACTGTTTGAAAATAAGATATAATTCTGTCTGTCAGAGAGCTGGGAATAGTGTTCTGGCCAAGAGGTACCTGAACAAAGACTTCAGTCAGACTTTGACAGGTATTGAGCTTTGGATGTTTTTTTTACCTCCTTACCTTCAGTCTGTGCTAAAATGGAAGAGTGCAAGGTGTTGGATTGGGATTTTATTTTATTGTGCCTTTTTTCTATACTTTTCTAGTTCTGTAGCTCACTTCACCTGTGATATGTGTTTATGCCATTACTATTTTAGGCATAACTAATCAGTGTGATTGAAGAGTCAGGGAGAAGGAGAACTTAGCCTTAGTTCTTGGGGGAGGTAATTGCATTTGAATGGTACCAAAACATGTGGGAGACAATAGAGCTTGTTTTAGGCAAAGGCTGATATAACTGGGGGTGTGTGTGTGTGTGTGTGGTGGTGGTGTGGGGTTTTTTTGTTTGTTTTTTTTTTTTGTTTAAGATTTTGAGAGGGATGCATGTAGGGGTGCAGTTTATGTAGCAGAGTTCAAATCAGCAATACATCTTTACAATCTGTATCTTTTTTTTTTTTTTTGCAGCATTAGGGAGTTACCTGACATTCATAAATGTGTACCCTAGCCCAAGAAGTTATGTTATGCCCTTGAAGTGAAGGAGGCTATTGGAATCTTGGTGGTGTTTTTTTACTCTATTGCTATTAATAGAGTGTGTCTATTGCTATTAAGTAATTGTCTATTGCTATTAATTTTGTGTCTGCAGATACTGTATCTGAAGCACAACATGGAAGTGAATATGTAGCACTGCTTAGGTTCTCTGCACTGTAGTCTGCGTTATTTCATTATATTTACAATTGCTTTAGTTAACTGTTTTGATTAGTTGTGTTATTTGGGAAAGCACTTTTGACTGAAACAAGGTAGTGTGTGGCAAATTGGAAGTCCTGGATGATTCTACTGATGTCATTAAGGGGTAGCCTGGCCGGTAATGTCTAACATGGGGCCTATGGAGCACCCCACTTCCCAGAGGACAGCAGGTCTATAACCTAATTGCATGCTGGGACTCTCTTTCCCAATGGTCTGTATCTCCTGATTTCCATCACAAAGAAGACTTGGGTGAAGGGTCCTGGGATAGCAAAGGCTCAGGACTGCAGTGTGCACTGTGAAGAACAGCTGAGCTGCCGCATAGAGACAGCTGATGCTACCAGTCACACCTGGAGTCTTGACTATCTGAGATTTCATCCCAGCTTTATGCTCGGCTTTCTGAAGGAACTTGAGGAATTTACATAAGAAATGTAGTTTAATGCATAAACCTGCCACATAAGCACGTGTAATGTTTTGGTGAGCGGTAGCACTGAGGAAGAGCTAGCAATCAGAGGGGATCGTCATGCTGCTGCAGAGGGGGAAGTATTTGAAAGTATAACTTGTGAACAGTAACTGCCACGGTCGACTGAGTACTTGTGAGGCATCAGTGGTAGCGTTGCTTTATCATAGAAGTAGCTGTTTTATCATAATTGTGGAATCATTTAGATCAGAAAAGATTTTTAAGATCATTGAATCCAAAAGTTAACCTAGCACTACCAAGTCCACCACTAAATCATGTCCCTGTGCTCCACATCCACGCGTTATTTATAAATACTTCCAGGGTTGGCGACTTAACCACTTCCCTGGGCACCCTGTTCAAATGCTTCATTACCCTTTCCGTGAGGAAATTTTTCCTAATATCCAATCTAAACCTGCCCTAGTGCAACTTGAGGCTGTTTCCTCTTGTCCTATCACTTGCTACCTGGGAGAAGAGACTGACCTCCACCTCACTACAACCTCCTTTCTTTTTGGGGCACCATATTTCAATGACATTAAAAAAAAAATAGAGAATGAGAGAACTGTGAGGATAGCAACAGGTATAAGAGGTTTGGAAAGCACGATCTACATGGAACAGCTAAAGGAAAACTTCAGCAAAGTATTTGAAGGAGCAGCCTGCAGGCTGTGTGCCAGGCAAAGCTTGCCAAAATCATTTGCACGGCTTCTGTCAGCTCCTGCCTACCCGCTTTCTGAGCCATTAACTCATGGGCAAGACTCAGTTTGTGGTCCCCACTTTCCCAGTTTTTCTTCAGCATGTGCACTGTGGGGTGCTGGAGGACCTGCAAGCCAGTCATTTGGTGAGCCATGTATGTATGTACATGTTGGGGGACGTTCCTGCCATATATACAATAATGTGGGAAATACCAGCATGGCTTGCCCTCAGGTGGCTTTGTGATAGACCTTGCAGGTTGTTTTGGGACAGATGGCACTTCTGGATTCGACAGACATCTGAAGTGTGTTGCAAAGTGATATTTAGTCCTCCTTCAGAGAAAAGGAAAGGTATAGGTTGGTTGTCTTAGGGCCCCCAACTGATGATATCTTGTTTTCTTCCGTTTCACCTTGTAGGAAATATAGTGTGAATGAGGGGAGAAAAAAAAGAGTGGAGCACACAGTGAAAGGAGGAAGGATGTAAAATGGTGATCAAACTTCACAAAGTGTGAAATGTTGTTGGTAAGTTCTTTTTGACAACTCCCTCTTATGAACAAATTCTTCCAAATGCATGGGCAAATGCTTGTTGCATGCAAGCTAAAATACCAATACAACTGTGCTGCCACCCACAGAAGTTGTCCGACGTCTTGGCTAGGAGATGCAGATCTGAGGGGTGGAGGTGAAGCCTTCTTAAAACGTGGGAATAGTTGTTTCTCCTTATCCTGACTTTTTTCCATTTAGTGTATAGTTCCTTCTCTTGTTCTTTTTTTCCTGTGGTGGTATTTCTAAATACTAATGAGACAACACATGGCCCAATAAGGATTCAGTTAAAGAAACTTAAACTCTCTAAACTAAAATATTTTTGTAGAAGCCATAGATTAGATTGCTCTTATTCTAGTGAGAGGTTTTGCTAGTACCTCTGTACTACTGAACAGTTTGGAGATTTCTGTGTTGGTCCATTTCTAATTAAAATAGTGAGCTGCTGCCTGCTTTCTGCTTTCTGGCCTTCAAGCCTTTTACTACCTGAATCTGGAGAACAGGCTGTAAAACATTAAATATGGGAAAGCTGGGAAATGTAACACGCTATAAATGCATGAAGGTAGGAGCTCAAATATGTGTGGACATAAAGATTTTATTTCTTTACATAAGGTTTAAATGAAGAGTCTGCAGTATAAATCTTTGCTTTCAAAGTGAACTATCACTTTTCAGCAAGAAGGCAGGCAAGAATGACTATTAAGAAATAAAATATTATGCCTTTAGGAAGCATCAAAGCAATCCTAATAAGGCCATCCATATATGTAAATAAGTGAAGACCCCACCCTGCCCCCTAAATATATCATAGGACTTTTTCTTTCAATTTTTTTTGTCCGCAGTCTGGAATTGTATAGTTTTGCTTGCTTTTTTTTTTCTTTTTTCCTTTTTAATGTTGTGAACAAGACATGCAAAGGTTGTCATTATGCAATGAAACTGTCAGGAGACAGCTGGGAGGTCTTCATTTAATGCCTATTATGCCCCATATTTGATATCTGTATCTGGCTCCTGATGTGTGGTAGGCGGGGGTGGAGGGTGATTGTAGTTTGGAGGAAACAAGATGTAGTGGCTCACTAGAAATTGTTGGGGGGATAGGGTGGAGGTGATGTTTTTATAAGTGGAGTGCTGCATTTAACTGAAAAGTATTACTTAAAACCTAATGCATTTATAAGCAGAATTTCTGAACACTGAGAAAACAGTTTTAACACTTATAAATGAAAACTGAGAAATCCTAAATGGTTAGTGTAAAAGAGTGGCAGTTTTGATCTCTGGGCTAAATCTTGTTTGATTTTGTCCACGTTATTGGATTGATCATATTACTGACTTTTTAAACAGAATTCTCCATTATAATCTATGTGACTTCTGAATGTCATTTTTCTCAGTTGGTTATTGAAGTGGTGGGATTGGCAGCACTCCCCAGTATGGCTGTTCTGAATATTTTTTATGTAGATGGACCTTAAAGGAAATCTCCTGGATCTTTCTAAGCCTGGAACAATGGAGCACTCATCAGCTGATTGTATGAGGCTTTTGGACTTTTATGCTCCACTGCATTGAGTGGAGATTTTTCAACAAGTGAGCTTGACTTTTCTGTATTCAGTTGTGAGGCAATATTTTTCTCTTGTGTACTCAAATAATATTGTCTCAAGTTGATTGAAAAGCCACCCCAGTTGAAATACCAGTAAAATCCATGTTACATACAGGAGTATAGTCAATTAACCAATTATGTGTTTTGTTAGACTAATTTTTGATCTGCTTACTACTTACTACATCCTGTGTAGTGAAGTATTAGAAAGTTCTGTTGGGTCCAGGGTATGTAGAACAAAAACCATGATTGTTTTACTGAAATGATGGACCCCAGGCAAGGCAGAAATGAGCATTAAGCTAAACTGAGTTACTATTCAGAAGAAACCTGATGCTATCATACTTCATATAAAAACCTCTCATGGTTGGGGGAAGGCAGCCTTTTCCTTCTCCCAGCAAGTCTGGAGTTAGTTTTGGCTTGAGATGGAGGCAGAAGGTTGAGTATCTCCCACAGACATTTGCTAACTTCATATTGCTCAGTCAGCTGTCTGAAATGGATGATTGCACTGAGGTGGGTTTCTGCAGTATTGATGTTCTGAGTTGTTGGCATGGGGTGGATCTTGAAGAAGGAGCCTGCATCTCATAAAGATCCTATTGATAAAATGTTAATAAATGACCTCTGCATCTAGCTGTTATTAGTATTCTGGGGCATATTAACTGCACCTAAATTATTGCATAGGAAAGACCTAAGAAATTTATTTGACTTCAATGACCTCCTTGGAGAATGGGCTTTGCAATATGCTGAACGACTTTTTCTTTTCCCAATATACCTTTATGAGGTTCCCTGTTAGGAGCACTCTGTCTGATATAGGTTTACTTGATTTTGGCCCTTGCCATAGGCTTGTAAATTACTTTCAGCCATATATGGGACCATGTAATACCTCCCAGAAGTCTAGAGCATAAAAGAAATGAAGATACAGTCTGGGCTGTGGTATTAGGCTATGGCTATTACATTTATTGCTCTTACATGTTATCAGCCTGCTTCTCAGATTCTACCCCTTCTCCCACAATGTACCTTTTACTTGTACAGCTGCCTCTGAAATATTGGTCTTTCTCAAATCCTTCTTTATTCAGACCCACACTGTCAGTTCTGGGGCAGAGAGGTCTGACTTAACTGACTTAGCCTGGATACCCAAATCAGGCTGGCAGTGCCACCACAGTGTGTCATCGAGCAAACAGGGCCTCTGCAGCTTGGACTTTAATAATAATGTGGCCCATCTTACCCTTACATTTCCTAAATAACTCTTATTGTCAGAAGCTTTTCATAATCAAGTCCTCATGCAAAGCTTATCATAAGCAACTGAAAGAAACAGCAGTCACTGTAATGACTGCTTTTGTGCAAGCCATGGAATCTCATTTAATGCAAATGTCATGGGCAAGTAATGAATCTGTGACTGTTTCTAATGTAGGTAACTTTGCCTTCACATAAAGAAATCCTCTCAAGAAAAAAAAAAAAAAAAACCCACACAAAAAACCAACAAACCAAACTACCCCACCAGAAACCATTCTCCTATGGGTAATTTATAGATATAGCAGTTATGCAAAATGAATAAATAATCTCATTACTGCGATATGATCATACATATGTCACCATATAAACTGAAATTGCATCTTTAATTTGAAGAACTATACAGCACAATAGGAGCTGTGAACTCAAATCAGCTTTAACATTCTGCTAAAAATGAAATAAAGTTTATAACCAAAGCACTACTGTTAGGGTTATATTGATGTTGGAGCCCCATTCTCAAAGACAGGTCCACTAGATGGCAGCGACATACAGCAAAGCTGCCTTCAGTACTTCGCTCCTCAGTGTGCCTCAGAAAACTTGCAACAGTTTGAAAGGATAAAAAATAAAAATGGGTCTGTGCATGCATTTGGAATGATACATTTTAAATTGAAACCATTGTATTATTTTTTTTCTTAATCGTTTTGACTATGGAGTGAGGACACATTCTTACTGGAAAACACATTATACAGCCATCACTTGTTACCATTGTAAAAGGTTTGTGTTTGGAAATGTTTAGGTAAAGTAATGCAAGAAAACTTTATTTTTCCAGGGTGTTCCCTAATTAGCTCAACTGTTTGCTGCCAATGCAGCCATGGGTCTTGTGATCCCTAGGATGCGGTTACAGGACAGAGAAAGGAGCCACAAATGCTCTGGATAAATTTTGATTTGCAGGGTAACTCAGACAAATGCTGTGTCAACAGAGTGCTCAAAGCATCTCTTCAAGTAGGCTGATCTTTTTTATTATGTTTTTTGTTTGTTTCTCCATTTTCTCTGAAGTGTACTTGTGCTTTCACTTGATTTTGGATATGCATGTTTTCTTCAGGTTATTTACATTGCAATAGACTAACTGCAAAGATTTTCTTCTTCCTCCTGCATTCCTCTGAAGCTGTTGGGTTCCAACACATTTTCCAGGCACACAGAGCAACTCTGTACATCCTTGATATAAAATAAGTTGCTTTCCACTGGGAGACAGTAGGAAGAAAGAACAAATGGTGAATTTGAGAGAAACCAAAGTGGGTATGTCTTTTAAATTCAGGATGAAACCACAGACTAATCTGGCTGCAGAAGTTTAAGAACTTATCCCCACAGATGTCTGCTTCATCCTTCTGCTGGAGACAATCCACCCTGGAGCAGTGATAAACATATGTCTAGGGCTGAGCTATCTCACTGCCCCATCTTGCTGTGAATGGCTAGCAAAAGGTCTTTGTGTTGTAGACCAAAAGATCCAGTTGCAGCCCTACTAATGGTAATGGGGAAGCGGTGTCTGCGTTAGTGAATTGGTTTGGTGGTTTTTTGTTTGGTATTTTGGGGGGGGGGATTGGACTCAATGATCTCAAGGGTCCCTTCAAACCATGAAGATTCTGTGATTCTATTCTGGATCAGACCCATAGCGAGTCACAAACTTCCCTTCTCTTTTTATTGTTCTTTCAGCCGAGGCTGGCTGTTTACGCCCGTAAGGTATCTGGAACTCTACTTTTGTTTACACATAATCTGCATGTGTGAGAAGTAGGCAAAGAGTTCCATTTGTTCAAATACATGTTATAATTGGACAACCACTCTGCTTTTCTAGAGATTCTCCTTTCCAGATTTTCATGCAGCTCCTTTTTTTGTTTTGTTTTTTTAGGGGGGTTGTTTTGGTTTTTTTTGGTTTTGGGTTGTTTGGCTTTTTTTTTTCATGTGCACTTTCTAGGAAACTCTGAGGACAATTTTAAACTGCAGTGTCATTAAACTAATATTTTGATTTTTATCTTCTTTCCATAAGAGAAATTCTCCACTCTTAGTATTTTTCCTGAATAAAATTATGGTCTCACAGTTATACTAAATCAAATTTATGTGCCCAGAGTTGAATTTGGCCATTACTTTGTGAGCAGATAAGGATCTAGCTGAGAGTGAACTGTTTGTGTTTCAACATGGATAAAGCAGCAGTGATGATGCTTTTTTGCTTGGAGAGACATTTAGAAGAATGTGCAGAGCTGTGTTGTGCTTCATGCCTGCTGGGAATGGAAGCTGACTTAGCATCTTGGAGAGCACAGGGCTGGGTGCAGGTTAGCATGTCCTGAGTTGAAGAGTAGGTAGTTTGTGCATTTGGTGTTCAGTTCTGGTTTTATTCCTAAGTGTCTGACTGTCGTGTGTTTCATGAGCTTCAAAAATGCAGATTGGCAAATCACTTTGTATACCCTATATTAACAAAACTAGGTCTAGCTGTGAAGAAATACTAGGGGAATAGGACAGCATCACCAGCTGTGTCTGTACTGACAGACTGAGGCTAGCTTGAGAATGCTTTCTAGTACTGCCATGGCTGTAATTGAGAGGGGGCCTGCTGGAAGGTCTTATGTCTTCTTTATGGGCTTTGCACCTGAGGTTCCCATGCTTTGAAACTAGGACATGGAAGACGGGAGTGATGCGTGGATGAGCCTGCCTTGGTGTAGCTGGGATGCAATGAGGATGCAGAACTGGGAACAGAAAGTACTGATGAATATTTTTTAGTACAGATGTAACCCAAGTGTCCATAAGATGTGGCTCTTGCATTACTGTAGTCTTTGTATTGCATGATAAAATCCTGTGACCATGAATGAGGAAAGAGTTTAAATGCCTGTGGTAATTTGCCAGAAAGGAATTAGTGTAGGCAAGCTCAGGCTGATTGTAGGAATTCTCAGCCGCCTTATGTCGTAAGCATTCTTGTCACCATGATGAAGTTCTGCAGTCTTGGCTTTCTTTAAAGACTGTTGCTGCCCTTGCAATGCGGAGTAGCAGCAGTAAGCAATAGTGCCTTTCATCATCTCCAGCTAGGCAGGAGAGCGGGATCACTCCTGCAGAGTGTGTAATGGCCCTCCATCCCTCACATGGCAAGGTTAGGCTCTAATTAAAGCCAATCTTTGAGGAATTTACAGCTATTACAGAGCGCTCCCATCTGCGAGGTGAGCTTCTGAGAGAGGATAATGCTTCTGCTCATGTTTCTGCACTAGTTTCCTGTTCTCATCCAGGTGCAACTCAAGCTGTTGGTGATTATCTTTAAATCCTAGCGTGTCTGGGACCTGTTATCTCAGACACAGCCTCTCACCCTGTACTAAGTAGTGGGACATACAACTGGCTGTTTGTTCCTGAAATGAAGCTTTCCATGGGAGGTTATGGGGTTTTCATATTAGAAAGCTTCTCATCTCAGGAATTTGCCCCTTCCCCTTCCTCCCTTCTCTCCCCTTGACAGCCTGCCAAAACACGGGTCTTATATGATTTTTCCAACGGAGTATATGGATTAGCTGTTTTCCTTTTTTCCTCTGTTTTGGTAAATGTTGTTTTCTAGGTAATATGGCTGTAGCTTTCTCAATGTGGTTGTTTGCTAATGTCATGCATTGTGGGTACTTTGTGGGGTGATTGCTTACCTTTCTTTCCTTACTCTCCAATTTTAAGAGGAATAATTTTTGTTGCTGCAGCCATAGGAATCATATAGCCCTATACATGAAAATATGCAATGTAAACATATCTTAGGGTTTAATAAATGATCGATAATTGGTTTATGAATGGCTTTAGTTATATAATTCAGGAGCCAAGTTGTTTATAGCTATCCTACCTTCCTAATTTTAGATATTTAACTATATGGAACACACGTACTGTACCGTTCATGTGTACAATGTATATCATTCCTTTCTCACTATCCCTTTGCAAATTGTCTGTAAAAGAGCATTATTAAGAAGTGTCACTAAACAGAGATTCATACTTTATATTAGTGGGGGAGGAAAAATTAAAGAAATTAGTTTAAGAAAATAAGATATGTTTGGGATCTGGTGAAAAGGCTCCTGAAACTTTCTTCTCCTTTTCTCTTGCCCTCACTTGTGCTTTGTTTTGGTTTGGTTTGGTTTGTTTTTTTTTCGTTG